>NC_088780.1:46237032-46543198 GCF_958450345.1 Calliphora vicina
GAAATTCTTTAGATAAATTAAAAAGATAAAAAGTACTTTTATCCCAAAAAAGTAGCGAAAAATTACATTTTTTCTATTTTTCAAATTCAAATGCATATAACTTTGGACTCAGTAATGGTTTTTATACAATTATTTTTTTATTTGACATACACGTTTGTTTCTAGTTTAATAATAGCGAAAATCGGGAAATATTTGGACCCGCTGTTATCAAAAAACTGGAGTAGGGTGGGTAAAAATGTTGAAAATTTAATTTTCAAATGCGAATATCTCCTAAGCTATAAGAGTTAATTGATAGCTAACGAAGAAATAGTATTGTATTAAATATTTAACATACCGAGGTGTCCTACTTTGGGAACTCCTGCCTACGCCCATGGTGGGCTCATGACGTCCTAATTCAAAACTTTAATTCGACAATACTTCCTCTTTTCGCATGTCAAATTTCATTAAAATCGGACCAACCGTTAGAAGTAGCAGATTTATTTCCCTCTTTATTTTTCTACACCACTGTGCAGTGCCCTCTGAGTTAAATATCAAAAATGGATTCCCCGACCCCAGATAATAAAAATAAATAGGCATTGTTTTATCAAATTTTTAATGATTTTTTCTTGTTAGCCAGCGCACTGTGGCTCATATCTCAATTTCATCGGCCAAAAGTCCAACTTTTTGTTAACTCCGATTTCCAAAATTTTAATGCCATTCAATAGTAAACACATTGAAACGAAGGCATTCAAAAAATTAGATAAAAATGTTGTCAATTGTGTGCGTGGCATGCTGTTAAAGTCAAATATTTTATGTCATTTTATAAAAAATGTGATTTTTGTAAATTTGATCAGAAGTAAATTATCATTACTCGTAAAATATTATCGATAATTGGATGATTTTTTTGTTATATTGCACTATAGTTCAAAGTGTCACTTTTTCCGTGCGAAATTAATAACTATTAAAGTGGACTTTTTCATACAATATTTTCTTACAGCCCTTAGGAATAACAGGAGCACTAATTTATATATATTTAATAATAGCATCATACTTTGTGTCTTTTGGGCGTTCTTTTAGCCAAATTTCTAAAAGTTGATTTTTTTTATAGCACAGTAACCTAGAAAAAATTAAATTACTCAGAAAGCGCAAAAATGCGCAGTATGAAATAAAGTGAAATGAATTCACAACATTTCAATATATTTATTTCTTCTTATTTCAAGTTTAACAAACGTTAAAATTTTTTTAAAAGCTTCTATAAATTTAAAGTTTTGTAATCAAAAGAAATTACTTTAAGGTTATGTTTAAAAATTGTAATTTTTAATATAAAGGGAAATAGTTTTCAAATATTTAGGAAAGAAAAATTAAGTACTAAGACGTCTCGTTGTTTTCCATTTTAAACATTATTTAAATTATTCACACACTTTCCACAATTAACTGTTAAAAGTTGCAATATAATATTGATTCTATTCACAAATTTTTAAAAATGTATCGAAACTTTGACTTTGAAGGCGTGCTGTCAAGCAGTATTTTGTATTTTACAAAAACCAATTGCGAATTTGATTGCATTGGAGTTTTAGTAACAGGTTGACAACAAAAAATAATGAATAATAACAACTTCGAAATTTGAATTTCGCACGGGAAAAGTGATACTTTGAACTATAGTGTAGTCTTTAGTCTTTAAGAACTGGTATGATTTGTCAATATACCGTTTATACCTGATGTGTTATTAATTTTTTTCTCAGGTACTATATTTTAGTCTAATTTGAATTTCAGTGGAATAAAAGTGCTTAGGGTCAAAATTTTAACAAATTTTACTACCAAGAGAAATACCAAAGTATCCTCTTTTTTCATTTGAATGATATTACTCCCAATTTTTTTTTATTTTTATTTTACCTGTTCTTATGACTGGCGCAAAGTACAAGTCGCAATTTTGAAGATATTGCGATAAAATTTGGTACATATATTTGCTTCGGCCCGAGAACGATGCCTATTAAAAATAACTGAAATCGGTCCATTATTTCACCTAGCACCCATACAGATGTTCTCCCGAAAATATACTTTATCGGTCGTAAATGGTTAAGTTATATATGTATCTACACACATTTTTCTCCAAATAAGTTTTATATAAACTGAATTAATGTCACCTAATTTTATGATGATCCGTCCATAATTAGTCATAGCTAAGGCCCGCTTCCAAAAATCACTTTAACGAGCATAAATCTCTTAAAAATGTTGGTATAAACATAAAATTCAACAGAAATAACACTCATATAGACATAAATCACACGACCTATTTTCATGGCGATCGGTCCATAATTAGTCATAGCTCCCAAATAATGCGCTCTTTCGAAAATCACTTTAACGAGCATAAATCTCTTAAAAATGTTGGTATAAACACAATATTCAGCAAAAATAACTAATTTCATGGCGATCGGTCCAGTATTAGTCATAGCTCCCATATAAGACCCGCTTCCGAAAATCACTTTACGAGCTTAAATCCTATATAACGCCCTCTTTCGAAAATCATTCACGAAAATAAATTATAGTGTAGGGTATTATATGGTCGAGCTTGGCCAAACATACTTCCTTACTTGTTTTTATTAGCTGATAACTTTTTTAATAAGTATAGCTGATTCAAAAAACAAAAAATTAGCATTTTCATACTAAATGCTATACAAAAATTAAAAGTTCAACTTTAACCTTAAATTGCTCAACAAATGTTGAACCGATTTTGATGAAATTAAAACTGGATAAAAATTCAAGATGTTATCTGTCCATAAAAAAAATTTCTAAAATATCTCTATCGGTTCAAAAGTTACAGAGTTTTGGACGATGAAAAATGATAATGAGCCACTGTGCAGCGTTCCAAAATCACTAACTTCAAATGCGTGTAAAGAAAATCTAGCGCTGAACTAAAAAAAGCCTGAGGGTTTTGTTATGGAAAACGTAAGCTTTCATTTGCTTTTGGTTTCATCCAATTCCGATTCGAAAAGTTCGATTTTGTGTTACAGTGTTATTAAACAAGTAGTATTGGAGTTTAAGTTATTAAAATAGACCCTACAAATGCTCCTTCGATATGTAAAATTTTTAAACAGGTGCCATTTTTTGTTTCCCATCCGATTTCGAAGATTTTTATATATTTGGAAAGCGCTCTTTTCTCTTATAATTTCCGAGTTATAGGCATTTCAAAATCGTAATTTTAAAATTTTGAAATACCTTATATTGTGGAATTTTATGGGGATTATTTTTGTGGAAGATCTTAACCCTCTATCCCTCTCTTTAAGGGTAAATTTCATCCTTTTTTTCGAGAAAATCCAAAAAAGTTCTTTCAAAAAGGACATTTAAGGATTAAAATATTCTACTGACATTTTTGCCGGAAAATACAAAAGTTGTGCCCTTTACGCTTAATTAGCAAAATTACACGTCATCTCGGGTCTCACATTTTTTAAAAATATCTCCAGAAATCCAAGTATGATCCGAATGAGCTGAAATTTAAAATATAAATAGTCCTTAAGGGGATCTACAAAAAACATGCATACATATGTAAGTTATCTCTTTAAGTTCAAGAGATATTAAGGTTTACTTATATATTTTTTTTTAAATTCTGCTCGATCTTTTTTTGATTTTTTAGATATGGCGGGCCTACGGAGGCTCGAAATTTTTTTAAAATGTCGTCTATATTTGCAATAAAATTTCGAATACAATAAAAATAACTTGCTAACAGTTATCTCTTCTTTATAAAAAGTTACACGCATCCAAAGTTGGAACATGAAAAAAATGGCTTTACTTTTTACGTTTTTTCCAAAACACATTTTGCATGGAATGTATAAAAAAAAATTAAAATTTTTCAAAAGCATTGTTAACAAAACTCTCACAACAATAGATTTGCTTCGTATTCTAGTGTTACGATGTGTGTACACTGAACCAAATTTCTTATGAAAATATCCTTCACTTGTAAAATAACTCATGTTCGTTTTTTAATTTCGGTTTCATATGTATAAGAAACTCAAACATAGACTGTGCCCGGGGGCGTACTGCTGGAGACCAATGCTTTAAAGGAATAAAGCGTATTGAGTTCTGAATATTTATTGTTGTGCCCACTTCAAATCTGTGATATGTGTCTCATCTATTTGTTTAACAATTTGAAAAAATAAAATGTCTTAAGAAAATCGTATTTTTCACAGTTAATTAAATTCTGGAATACAATTAGAAGTAAACCATCAAGTTCTAAAATCCTGTTGTCCACTATTATGTCTGTTTTTACCATCCAAATTGATTTGAGTTTTTGAAAATTACATTATAAAATAATAAAAAATTCCAAATTTTGAATTTTTCACCAAAAATAATTCGAAAAAAAAATCAAGTTTCGGGTTCGGTTATATGCCATGAAAACCTGGGGTTTTTGGTTAAAACCGAGCACGAAACTTTAGTACATATGATTCAGCACAGTTCAATATATAACTCTGACTTACTACTATTGGGGTAATATTACTAAATACCCCAGTTTTTATGTAAGTCCTCAGTGTCCGAATTAGTCCATTAGTCAGTCTATGATCAAACAAATCGTTTCCTTCATATCTTTCATGATTTCTGAATTTCTTAAATCGCGTTTATTATTTTGTTTTAAAAGTCTTTTAAAACCACTGTATGGATTTAATATAAACATCTGTTTAGCAACATTGTTTGGCAACATTTAATAAACCAACTTCTGTTCTGTTGCATACGCAACAGGATGTTTTACTTCTATGAATGTAATACTGACACACTGTGTTGTGCGAGATATTAATGTGGGTGTGTGTGAATGTGTGTGTGTGTGTGTATGTATGTGTGTGTTTCCTTTAACACACACAGTGAACAACGCATGCTCTACAACAAACATTTGCGATTCGTTTGTGAATTCTAAGTTTTGAATTTGTTTCTTCTTTTTTTTATGTTGTTGTTGTTGCTGCTCGCATTCACAACTTTAGTTCTGTTGCTGTATTTTTCTTTTTGTTTGTATTTTGTTGTTTTTGGTTAAACATTTTACTGATTTTGAATATAAAACCTGGTCGCCGAAGCATTTCAACCTGAGTTATCTTTACGTTGTCAGCCTGTTGCGTTCGCTTTTAAATACCATCGCGGCAGGATCATAAAAATATTATAAAAAATACAAAGTGACAAAAATAAAAGGTTGCTAACATTTTACGCGCTTAACTTGAACAAAAAGAAAATAAAACAAACCTAATTCTATAATAACGTGACCTGTATTGTGTGTGAAATAAAAGTTATATTTAAAATATTTAAAA
Organism: Calliphora vicina; assembly: GCF_958450345.1. Lineage (NCBI taxonomy): Eukaryota > Metazoa > Arthropoda > Insecta > Diptera > Calliphoridae > Calliphora > Calliphora vicina. Next base: position 46,242,297 of record NC_088780.1, read on the forward strand.
ATAAATAATAAACAGTTACTCAAATCAAATTTAGTTTTTCTGTGTTATTTTTTCCATTATACATGTTACACGCACGTACACAATTAATGAAATATTTATTTGGACCCTTCAGGAATTAAGATAAAAAAAGGAACACGAACCTTAACATTTTGCGGTAGTCCATTTTGTGATTGTGTATTTGTAAAAAAATCGTTTCATCAAATAATCTGTTGGTTTTTTATACCAAATAATATCATTTTGTAATTTTACTGGCAGGCAATTTGTGTTTTTGCTGCCCCATAAAATTGTTGATTTGAACAACAAACGTGTGTGCAATTTATTCCAAACAACGACCAAACCGACATCAGCAACAATTTTATAATTTGTTTGCCATCGTTTTAACGTTTTGATTTATATTCTTTGTAAAACAAACATTTCTGTTTGTTTTCGTAAGTGTCGCTAAATTACAAATACCACCTACTTGAATTATCCGGGCCGCAGTTGAATTGCAGCCAGTCGTCTTATTTTCAACGTTTATTGGATTAATTTACAACAGCAATTTATTTGTAAGTATCGTAATTAAGATCTTCTGCCTATAGTACTTTGTATTCGTTGTATTGAGATGCTTGTAAGAGCATTTAATTTGATTTTAAATAAATTGTGTTTGTATATTTATCTTTCAGTGAATTTTAGTTAATGGTATTTACTAGTACAAATTAATTTCATTTTGGAAAACATTCATTATGAACGGCTAAATTATATAATCGAGCTGACTTTTTGTCTACCTTTAGTCCTTACTAAGGGTAAACAAAAAGTCAGCCTAATTATATATTTTAGCCGTTCTTAATGAGTGTTTTCCAATTAGTTTCTTAAATAAAAGTAATTTAAATAAATAGGATATTATATATTATTTGGTAAAACTGTTGTGTAACCGCAGTATAAATATACATAATTCCCAAAATTAGTAGTCTTTTTAAGTTAGCAATATCTGTTAGTTCAATGTAATGTTCATGTAAAGCTTATTATTAAAGTACAGGTCTAAAATTTGTTAAAGAAGTTGGTGAGAATATGTCGATATTTTCGCATATCTTTCATACAATTATTCTCTCGGAATAGTGATTTCGCTGTCAAAATTGTATCAAATTTTTCGGATCGGTTCTCATATTTATTCTCCAAAATTTATCACAATTAAATATCCTGATAATTGTAATCACATTATAAAAAAATTGACTTCCGAATATCAATTTTGATAATTTGTTTTAAGCACAAATCACATTAACGATTACTGTAACGATCGGATCATAATTGACCCCTGACCATAACATATAAGGCCGTTTTAGCAAATCTCTCATCTATATATATAAAACACAAAAAATGTCAGTTTTAGACTCTGAAACCATCCAACCGATGAGCTCCAAACAGCTTTCATTAGAAATGCAATTTTGTATAGATAGTTTTAGACACCTAAAATACTGCATTAGGTAGATTCTGTCATTCGCGAATTTTCCCATACAAAAATTCTTCCCAATTTTTAACTTTTGAAAATTTTTATGTCTTGAAATATTGCATGTAAACACCAATCCCGATTTGTAGATTCACTAAGAAGCGATTTTTGGAAATTCGAATTTTAAGAGGGTAAAGATGGGTAAAAACGGCTAAAATCGGTTGTCTACATCTACTGAAATATTAAAGCTAGCTCCATAAATCCAATATGATCTGAATTTATGTAAAAAACAAGTAAGAAAATATGGTCGGTCAAGCCCGACCATATAATACCCTACACTAAGTAAATGTTTTTCCAAAAACATTTTTCTTTTAAAATATCAATAATTTATATTCGTGAGTGATTTTCGGAAGTGGGCCTTATATGGGAGTTATGATCAGTTATGGACCGATCACCATGAAATTAGGTCGTGTGATTTATGTCTATATGAAAGTTATTTATGTTGAATTTTGTGTGTATACCAACATTTTTAAGTGATTTATGCACGTTAAAGTGATTTTCGGAAGCGGGTCTATATGGAAGCTATGACTAATTAAGGACCGATCATAACAAAATTTGGTGATATGAATTTCGTATATATAAAACTTATTTGGAGCGAAATTTGTGTAGATAGCCATATAAAATAAACATTTATGATCGATAAAGTCCAATTTCGGGAGGACATTTGTATGGGGACTGGGTGAAATAACGGCCCGATTTCAGCCATTTTCCATAGGCTTGGTCCTTGGGCCAAAAAGGTTATATGTACCAAATTTTATCGAAATATCTTCAAAATTGCGACCTGTACTTTGCGCACAAGGTTTACATGGACAGACGGACGGACATCGTTTAGTGTTAGATTACATCTGTACAAACGCATTATACCCTCCCCACTATGGTGGTGTAGGCTATAATAACTCAATTTTAATTTTAATGTGGTACTTTTTCATTTTTGTACTTTTAAGGGGATAAAATGACATAATCGAGTTTAGGTACTTTTTTGTATCCCATATCCTAGAAATTAAATATAAATGGAAATGTATGTTACCTCTGTAGTAGTTACCTCTTTTTTGTGTTTTTTTTTACAAAAATATTTTTTATGTTTATTAATATTGTAAACAAATGTTTCTTATAAAACTCCTAGATTAATAAATTTAGCGTAGTAGCACATGCCGGGTATCCTCTAGTTTTTTTTATAAAACTCTTAAACGTAATGGTATCGAAAATTCAACATTACTAAATACTGTAAGGGTTGATATTCATATATTGTTTTAGGTTAAGAACTGTTTTTCCAGAATCTAGCTCTTTCTTAAATTCAAATTCCTTTAATTTAATATAAAATATGTACAATTAGAAAACAAGTAATAGATTTCTGAGCTAACTCTTGCCCGTGACGCATAGTGATACAAACTAGCAATATGCATAATTTCCAATGTTCCAGAATTACAAAAATGTTCAAGTTCCGCTCAAGTAATAAAATGTAAAGTACAATTGGAAATGTTTGTTATAATAATTCAAAGCTTAAAAATATATAGTAGAGAGTTTATGTTTGGGGAATTCTATATGGACAATAAGGCTATAGCCTTATCCTAATATGTTCTAAATGCAAAAAGGATGTTACTGAATTTAATTTACAAAGCACGAATTGTTTGCACTAATAATATCAGTTCAGTTCATTGTAATATTTTTTTGAAACGATTGCGTATATCAATAATTTCGGTAATTATAATCTAACCAAGCGACAGTACTTGGAACCGACAAATTCGATTGTGACAACGAATCTGTTTCGCACCCCAATTGACCACCAACAAATTGATCAGTAAAGTTTATTTTACATCTAGAGCAAGAACAATATGTATATTTCATAAATATTTAGTATGAATTTTATTTTCATACTAATAAAATATTGAAGGAATTATAGGCAAAAAATGGAATTAAAGGAGGAAAATTTAAATATTTTTGAAGAGATAATTTTCTTATAAAATATAAAAGCCATGGCACAATAATATAAGGTAAAATCACAAGAAAATACGTTCTCAATTATACAATTCCTGTAACGTCAAATAAAAGAAAATATGAAAAAATCAAAATGAAATGTCGAAGAAAAAAAATAATTATTTCTAGTCTTGTTGAAAAAAATTATTTTAAAATATTTCTTTTTGGAAATTGTTGAAGAAAAATTGTATTTTTTGAAATAAATCTGTTATCATTTCAAAATAAGCTTTTTAATTTCGCAACAACGAAATAAATAAGTGAAGAATTATATTCATAGTTTGGCGTTGCAAGGATAAATGATGAAATCTCTCCCTAATGTTTCTACCTTATCTATTATTATATCATGATAAAAGCTATGTACATATATAATTTTAAATTGTGACATTAATCATTTAATTTAAAAATAAAAAATATACATCTACACTTAACTCTAACTATACGAATTTTCTGATAAACTGAAATCCACAGAGATTTTAATTCCATCTCTATTGGAAGGTGGTGTACATTAATTTACTCAACACAACTTAGAAGCAAATCAGATTTAGACTTTCAAAATACTATTAAAATGTTTAGGTGTAGTCCTTTTTATACCCAAAAACAAAAAGATGGGGTATTTGTAACAAAGCGATATATTGGTAGTAGACCCACAAATGTGGAAATATTGGTCCTTATAAAATTCAATGACATCTGATCGTCAGTTTGTTTTAGGCATGAGAGGGCCAAGAGGGAGAGATCTAAGGTGATGAAATTTGTTCCTAATATTTTCTGTTGATTAAAAAGGTCCAACGTAGCTATGTTCGTCCGTCTGTCTGTCTGTTAAATGCTGGATAGAGCCTGGAGTAAAGGACCTAAGGGAATATTTTCTCAAATATTCTCTGTTTGATCAATAAATGCGCAAAATCATCTCACTAAAAACAAAATCGGCCCGACGTTTAAAAACAATTGAAACATATATAGGTTCTTAACGAGGAAACCGGAATTTGTCATAAATATTTATTGCTAATAATTGCTAACTTATGTGTCCAAAAATGATCAAATATGTTCGTATTTTGTTCCCATAACATTTAAATGCATGAGTTAAAATGAAATTTACCACTAATATTTTCTAATAAGAGAAAATATTAAATTGATTTGTTTAATGAACTAAAATAAATGTTTTTATACAAAATGCACAAACATTTGTGCCCGTATTATATTGGTTGTGGCTTAGAATCGAATGGTAATTGAATGATGGTTCGGACAACTGTAAAATATGATTATTTTACCGGTTTATGTCTTTACTAAAGTTTGTCAAGTTTACAGGCAGGACTTACACTTGTATATTCAATAATAATAAATAATTCATTACAGTTACTGATGTATTCGGTTACGAATACCATATTCATTCAGTAATTGTAATCGAATTTTGTGATAGTACTTGTAATCGACCACATTCGATTGGCAACAAATTTAATTGCTACAACATATCAGTTTTCTCTGTGTAACAATAACATTTTAGTTACTCACAATTTAATATAAACATTATGTGGAATGGATGCCTAACATTTGCTTTTGATAATTATTTAATTCACTAAATAATTTGTATGTTTCTGCTGGCTTTTTGTAATAGCTTCAATCCTAAACCTTTTCATTTTATTATACATAACATACATAGGTACATTTTTAGATAACAAATATGTCTTATTTGAAAATACCAGAAAAAAAATAACTTAATGACCTACGTTGTTATTTTGTTGTTCATACATATTTGTGCCTAATTAAAATAAAATTGTTGACTACCTTTAAAAAACAAGAGTTAAAGTTTACCCTTATATATTGTAGTAACAACTAGTTTATGAAATAAGTTAGTTGTTTGGTAAATAACGACAGCAAACCTAAGATCAATGTCATAACATTTGATTATCGATTTATTTTTTTTTATATTTATTTAAAATTAAAGCTTATGCTAGTTTCCTTTCTGCCGAAAAATGTTGCCTCTTTTCGCCATTTTTGTAAATCATTGCATGTCACCTTTGGTACCACTTTAAACTTCTTTTCAATATTTATTATCGATTTTTGAAGCAAATTTTTCCCCGAAAACGACATTAACTTGATTAACTTCATAAATAAATCTTTGATAAATTTAATATATAAAATCTTTGGCACTTTTAAAAATAATATTGTTAATTAAAAAATCAGCAAATAAACCCACATACATATATATGGGGGATTTCATGTCAAGTGAACCAACTTTTGAAATCGATGTCTTCCGATCGGGATGAAATTTGCACCAAGGTTAGCTCTATTGGATAGTAACTCAGACACAATTTTTCAACAACATCGGTCGAGAACTCTCTGAGTTATATGGGGTAAAATTTTGACAATTTGGTCAAACAGGGGTTTTTTCTTATCCATGTAACTTATTACCTATTGTTCTTAGCAAAATGTGTTCCAAATAGTATAGATAGCTATTTCTTCGATCTTTCGAAAAAAAATATTTAAAAAAAAAAATAAAAAATTTTTAATATTTTTTTTCCGAAATCAAAAACTTTTTTGACTTTTTTTTAAAATACGCTATTTTTTTTTATTTTTTTTTTTTTCTTAAAATAAAGTTTAGATATTTTCCTTGAACACCTACTTGGTCGCTTAGTGGGATGCGAGTGGGATATCTATCAAAATAAATATTTTGTAACTCAAAACATAAAATTTTTGACTTTTTTTGCAAAATCAAAAACTTTGTTGACTTTTTTTTTTCAAAATGGACCCTTTTTTAATCTTTTTTTTTAGGTCAAACAAAAGCTTAGATATTATCCTTGAAGACCCTTTTGGTCGCTTAGTGGGATGCGAGTGGGATATCTATCAAAATAAATATTTTTTAACTCAAGACTTACAATTTTTGACTTTTTTTTTTGCAAATACGATTTTTTTTCCAAATGGGCCCTTTTTTTAAAATTTTTTTTGTAGTCAAAAGAAAGCTTAGGTCCATTCCTTTAAGATATTTTTAGTCCCTTAGTGGGATGCGAGTAGGATATCTATCAAAATAAATATTTTGTAACGCAAGACATACAATTTTTTAATTTTTTTTTGCAAAATCAAAATTTTTTTCCAATATGGGCCCTTTTTTAATTTTTTTTTTTGCTCAAAAGAAAGCCTAGGTCCATTCCTTTAAGATATTTTTAGTCCCTTAGTGGGATGCGAGTGGGATATCTATCAAAATAAATATTTTGTAACGCAAGACATACAATTTTTTATTTTTTTTTTGCAAAATCTAAATTTTTTTCCAATATGGGACTTTTTTTTAAAATTTTTTTTTGCTCAAAAGAAAGCTTAGGTCTTTTCCTTTAAGACCTATTTTGTCACTTAGGAAGATGTGAGTAGGATATCTATTAAAATAAAAATGTTGTAACTCAAGACATTCAATTATTGACTTTTTTTTTGCAAATTCGAATTTTTTTTCAAAATGGGCCCTTTTTTAAAAATTTTTTTTTAGTCAAAAGAAAGCTTAGGTCCATTCCTTTAAGATATTTTAGGTCCCTTAGTGGGATACGAGTGGGATATCTATCAAAATAAATATTTTGTAACTCAAGATATACAATTTTTGATTTTTTGGCAAAATCAAAAACTTTTTTGACTTTTTTTTAAAATGGGCCCTTTTTGTAATTTTTTTTTTTGCTATAAAGAAAGCTTAGGCCTATTCCTTTAAGATGGTTTTGATCGCTTAGTGGGATGCGAGTGGGATATATATCAAAATAAATGTTTTGTAACTCAAGACATACAATTTTTGTGTTAAAACATTTATTTTGATAGATATCCCACTCGCATCCCACTAAGGGACAAAAAATATCTTAAAGGAATGGACCTAGGCTTTCTTTTGAGCAAAAAAAAAAAATTAAAAAAGGGCCCATATTGGAAAAAAATTTTGATTTTGCAAAAAAAAATTAAAAAATTGTATGTCTTGCGTTACAAAATATTTATTTTGATAGATATCCTACTCGCATCCCACTAAGGGACTAAAAATATCTTAAAGGAATGGACCTAAGCTTTCTTTTGACTACAAAAAAAATTTTAAAAAAGGGCCCATTTGGAAAAAAAAATCGTATTTGCAAAAAAAAAAGTCAAAAATTGTAAGTCTTGAGTTAAAAAATATTTATTTTGATAGATATCCCACTCGCATCCCACTAAGCGACCAAAAGGGTCTTCAAGGATAATATCTAAGCTTTTGTTTGACCTAAAAAAAAAGATTAAAAAAGGGTCCATTTTGAAAAAAAAAAGTCAACAAAGTTTTTGATTTTGCAAAAAAAGTCAAAAATTTTATGTTTTGAGTTACAAAATATTTATTTTGATAGATATCCCACTCGCATCCCACTAAGCGACCAAGTAGGTGTTCAAGGAAAATATCTAAACTTTATTTTAAGAAAAAAAAAAAATAAAAAAAATAGCGTATTTTAAAAAAAAGTCAAAAAAGTTTTTGATTTCGGAAAAAAAATATTAAAAATTTTTTATTTTTTTTTTTAAATATTTTTTTTCGAAAGATCGAAGAAATAGCTATCTATACTATTTGGAACACATTTTGCTAAGAACAATAGGTAATAAGTTACATGGATAAGAAAAAACCCCTGTTTGACCAAATTGTCAAAATTTTACCCCCTATAACTCAGAGAGTTCTCGACCGATGTTGTTGAAAAATTGTGTCTGAGTTACTATCCAATAGAGCTAACCTTGGTGCAAATTTCATCCCGATCGGAAGACATCGATTTCAAAAGTTGGTTCACTTGACATGAAATCCCCCATATATATATATTTCATATCATGCTAATATTTTGACAAATCTACCAAAAAAACTGACTGCTTTATGGCACAAATTTCCATGAACAATTATTTTTATAAAGCAATTACAAGTTGAATAATTTAATATTTGTTAGCGTTTGTTAGTTATCGAATGTAAACAAAGGAAAAATTATTTATATGAAAAGTGTCATATTAAATTATCACTGCGTATGAGTGATATGTATAAAATAACTAAATAAATTACTTATACGTTGTGATTGATTAATTTCATTTTCAACATAAAGTGATAAAAATATACATTCATGCGCTAAATACACACAATATTGTTCTTATTATAAATATTACATATTTAAATATATTCGTAGATATTTAAACAATGTGTTGGTAGATGTAATCGAGCATAACATACATATTAAATATGTTTACATTAATTAATTAAATTTATTTTAATCTTGAAGGTGGAAGTTTGACAGACTTGCTGTTTCCAAAAATAAAATAAGTAATATGGAAAAATGTTTTAAATCTTGACATAATTAATCTATAAAGATGTTGATAAATATTATTTATTAGTATTTTGCTTTTATGCAATTCTCTTTGCATAAAATACTTATTTGTTGGTTAAATTTTACACATCAGAGAACTTGATCAATTTCAATTTAAATTCTATGTTTTAAAGATCCGTAGAGGGGAAAGTGGTAACATACATATACACATGCATTCCTTTTTGAATGCTAAAATACAGATAAAAGTCTGATGTGTATCCTTTTTAATCATGTCATATGGTTATATTTCCAGACACTTTGATATGTAGAATAATCCAATTAAATAGAAGAAATGTATTAAAAACGCACTCACAGCACGTGAAATTTGTAAAATAATGTAATGAATAAGCAACAGTGATAAATAAAATATAATTTATTTTTATGATAAATGAAATTTTTTAAACTTTAAAATTTGTTTAAAACATGGAATCCTGTCTGATCCCTGAGGAATTTGGTCATTGTTTAATTAAAATTTTAATTCTAACATATCATTTGAATCAATCTCTTTAACATTCCATAAAAGCATTCAGCACAAATTAATTCGTTGTCTTAATACCTTAGTATTTCATTTGTTAATTCATACTATATAGAATTAATTCCTTATTGAATCATTCAAGTTTTCTGTAATTCAAATCCACTACATAATAGCTTAATAAAATTTATTGAATGACTAAATTTTTCTTTATTCAAGTCAGATTACAAAAATGCTTAAATTATTATTTTTTATTTAATTTTGTAAATGATTAAAACATAACTCAATAAGGAATAAATGCCTTTATTCAATTTGGACTAGATTTGAATTAACAAAACCCAAATCATTCAAAGGATGAACGAATTATATTATGAATAGATTCAACAATAAATGAATTATGTATGTCTTATATATAAATAGGCCACACGTTTTTTTGTGGTACACTTTTAAGTATGTTATTGTCCACCAATTTTGATGAAACTTATATGGTTTAAAAGGTTATTTTCTCTAGATGTGCACAATATAAATTTTTTTTTAAAAATTCTTTCCATAGAAGTGGTAAAAAGCATTTTAAATTAGCTTGAAAAACAACAACAACATGTTTATGCACATCTAAATACATACACATGCTTTTGTACACAAACGTGAAAAATATTTTTGCGTATAAACAAAAGTAACTGTATAATTTCGTTATTAGTGGTCGAATTTTGACCACCAGGCGATCCTAGTTTAAATAAATGCCTAGAATGGGGCTATACGGAAAAAAATGATATCTGGAATACATTTCTACACAAACTATATGAATTGAATATTTAAACTTTTTAATGATGAATTTGAGAATTTGAATTTTTATCTGACTCAGACATCGAAACAAGTAGTAGTCGAACGGGGCAAGGTTTGGAATATAAAGCGGGTTAAGTGAACTTTGCCTGGCCGCATATTCTGGGCGTTATTTGGCCAATGCTTACTTCAAACGAATCAGTTGTGTTCGATACAGGTTGTCTGTAATTTTCTACCAAAGGGTAATTACCTTAGCGCCATAGATATTTGGCTTTGGTGTCGAGTCGGCTGTTTTGACGGACTTCACGTATGGGTTCTTATGCTTTGGTCTATCGTCTTCAATTTGTATGGAATTAATTTTCCCTGCTTTTGGATGAATACTGCTGCTCGCAAGCATTTTGAAATTGCTTCTTGAGTAGCTCACAATGATTTTGTAAGCTCTTGTTGAGTTTTAGTCTTGAAATCAATGGTGAGCAATTGCTGTGCTTCATCGGTACTTTTTAGACTACATATATTCTGCAATTTACCAGAGTTATGGACATAAATGTAAGACAACCTCCAAAAGATATTTATATTTTTCAGAAAATTTTTTCTATTTTCTTTAAATATTTTGAAGATGGTATCATGAAATTTTGCACACATTCTTATGATAAAAGACAAGCTCTGTTCATTTCGCTCATTGCGAGCAAAAGTTAAGTTGGTTTAAGTTTGAACTAAATCTTAAAAATAAAGCTATGCTGATTCTCACAGGCGTATGATTAATATTATTTATTACGTAAATAAAATTGATATTTATCATACGCTCTATAAACAAAATTTATACACAATCATGTAAAGTGCCAAATCTTTGAAAAAATCGGTTCATAATTGATTATAGCCCCCATATAAGGACCATAAGGATTTTTGTAGACCAATATCTTACAAACATCGGTCTACTTCTAAAAATCACTTAAGTATGAATAAATCTCCTATAAATAGTATAATCAGTTTTAAATTAGAAATGAATAATTTTCAGGTACACAAAAATCACCGCACCTAATTTTATGAAGATCAGCTCATAAAGACTACTTCCGAAAAACACATTAACCTAAATACGAATCTTATACAGTGCCGAACTTAAGTATTGGCACAGGATGCTCATTGTACTTTAAGGTCTATTTAGAGGCAGTATTGTAGAGATTTTTAATAAAACAATATATTTACCAGATAGACTGTTGAATTTCCTATAAAATATAACCAACTTCATTTCAAGAATTTAATACCACTATTTATTAATAACAAAACAACATAAAAAATACTTCATTTCAATGAACAAAATTATTGGCACACTTCATTAAAAGCTAAAAAAATATTTGATTTAGGAAGCAACATTGCAAAATTTAGTATATATTTGCAAGTGATTTTTGCTTTATAACTGCCTCGAGTAGCTTAGGCATGAATCCACCAACTTGTGGATATCTGACCCAATACTTTGTGATATCTGACCCAATACATTGCCATTCTTCAACTAATTCCTTTTTCATTCGCTTATCTAGATCTTCCCACAGATGATCCATTGGGTTGAGATCCGGAGATTGTGGAGGGTGTGGTAGGGCATGCGAAATATTGTATGAAAGCCACATACGTCCAGTATAGTCCGAATTTTTGGGGTCATTGTCATTTTGAAAAGTGAAAGAAAATGGTAAAATTAACTTTTCTGCACTTTTTCTGAGGTGTATCCATATATTTCACTTTGTCCATTATTTCGTCAATGAACACCAGCTCTCCAACACCTGCAGCGAACATACAACCCCACACAATTACCTCTCCAGCGCTATGTTTTACTGTTGAAGCAATATTTTGTTTTTCCAGCTCTTTATTGGGTTTTCTCCATACCGTTTGACGGCCATCAGAGAGAAAATTATTAATTTTGCTTTCATCAGAGAGTAGCACTTGGTGCTAAAAATCATGTGGCTTACGTAAATTCCTAAACGGCATATTCTAAACGCTTCTTTTGGTTCACAGATGAAATAAATTTTACGTCTAGCAATACGACAACTATAGTTTGTCTTCTGGAGCACTCTTCTGGCTATTGCTGCGTGAACTTCTTTCCCAAACTCTTCTTTAATCTCTGCAGCAACCTCTGTTAAAGATATTTTTGGACATAACTTGACCTTTTTGATTATATGGCTGCATTTACGCTCACTTAAGGATCTAGGACGACCTGTATGTTTAGCACTTTCAATTGTTGATGCTCCCTTAAAACGTTGCACGATACTCCAAATTGTAAAACGGCTCCTTTCCATAATCTCTACAATCTCAGCATACGATTTTCCTTGATTGTGCAAGTGAAAAATGATTTTGCGCTCAGATTCTGTTGTTTCCTTTTTTTGTTAGCTATTTTCAGCAAAATTGATAATTATTGTGCAAATTTTTTACAAATTAACATTAACAGTTTTAGAAACGAAAACTGTTAAATAAAAGAAGATAAAATGGCATTTTCTATGAACAAAATGTGGATAGATTGATAAAATTTGAAGAATCTGGTTAAGTGTGCCAATAGTTTTGTTCGACGGAATTGGGGAATTTTTCGTCTTTTTATTATTAGTAAATAATACTGCAAAATTGTTGAAATAAAGTTGGTGGTATTTTGTAGGAAATTTATCAATATATCTGATAAATATATTTTTTTATTAAAAATGTCAACAATATGGCCTTTAAATCGACCTTAAAGTACAATGAGCATCCTGTGCCAATACTTAAGTTCGGCACTGTAAATGTCGATATCGCACCAAATAAGATCGGTTGTATTCAAAAATCATACTATTCCATAATTTACCATAGCGCCCATATAAGGGACATAAATATCAGGGCACAACATTTTATGACAATCGCCCTTTAATAGGCTATCCCAAAAAAATAACACAAATATGTTTCAAGTTTGCTTCTGTCCTACTCCTTGTTGCTCCTATATAATGGCCACATCAGAAAATTATATCTAGCAATGTGAAAATTTCCACAGGCATTTTCTAGTAATACGAAATATGTATAAAACTAACCAGATAAATGTTTGTACAGCAACAATCGATTTCCGTATTTATTGGTGTTATGAATATTTGTTAGCTTTAAAATCATAATTTTATTTGTAAGACTAAAAATATTAAATTTGTTGCAAGAAAATTTAAATTTTCAAAAAGCCTTTTAGATGTTTTCCAAATTAAAAAAAAAAAATTAATAAAATGTATGTATTTGTTTATACTTATTATGAATTTGCACCAACGAAAGGCAGTTCATTCCATTTATGTACACAGTTTTTCTATCTAAAAAATTAGTTTTTGTGAATGGATTTAGGAAATGAATTGCTGATGTTTTTTTTTTTAATTTTAATTAAGATTATAGTAAAATAACGTCAAATTGAATTATTGTTAATTATAGTTTATGAAATTAATTAATACATTTCTTAGAAAGAAAATTTATTTTATTTATTTTAGTGATACACAAAAAGTTAGTAGATTGGAATGCATTTTCACTGCTTACTCCCTCTGCACTAGAAATACCTCCCGAATAGTATTCTCCTATTAGATTCACTTCATCTATTTAACTCAGCAGTTTAGAGAAATATAATAAAGGACTTTTTTTTACCTTTACTGAGTTAAATCGATGTTTACGAGCTTCTTTAATGTTGTATTCTTATCATCATAAGTTGTTTTGTTTTGTCTTAATCAACTGTTGTACGTTTTGTTTTCTTCATGTTGTTTTTTTTTTGATGTGCATGACTAGGGTAAAACAAAACAAGTAATGATGATAAGAATACGATAGTGAAACATCTTAAACTTCGATCTAACTCAGCAAATGTGAATATAAATATGTTAAAAAAATAAGCTTTCTTATAAAGTCTTATGTTTGCAATTGGTAAAGGCTATTAGATAGTATCCAATCTGGAAAGGCAATCTAATCTGATATGTTTATGTTCCTTACAAACGAGGTATTATGGCGTTAATATCAGAGTATATATGTACTTAATTTCAACCAGCCAAAAGTGATAAACTACTAGTTAGATTTCTTTTACTTTTAGAATATTAAACCTTTGTTTTTAGAACAAACGATCAACAAACGATCAAAGTTGGATGTGAAAAACATTTTAAGGCATTTAATTTTGCTAAGAATGATACAAAGATGATGCTTACAAAACTATTATCTCTTTTACTTTGCAGTTATTTCAAATATTTCACTTTTTTCATTTTTAGCACATAACTTTTTTGTGCTTTTGTACAAAATTTCATCGCAATATCTTTAAAATTGGGACTTGTACTTTGAGCAAGTCATATGAACAGGTGGAATAAGAATAGAAAAAATTTGGTAGTAATTTCATTCAAGTGAAAAAAGTGTTCAACAAACAGGTCAAAATAGGTCAACAAGTATATATTGTATTAAACAGGACACTTTGGCTTTCTCCTGGTAGTAATATTTGTTTAACTCCTTTTGACCCTAAGGACATATATTCTACTGAAATTAAAATTTGACAAAAATATAGAACCTGAGAAAAAATTTAATAACACAGCAGGTATAAACGGTACAGTGACTCGTCATACCAGTTCTGAAAAACTATTATTCTACCAATATAACAACAAAAAATCATCGAATTATCGTTAATAGTTTGAGGTAGTTGAGGACGATGAAATTAAGTTCTGAGTGTGAGTCTAATGAATTAAAACTGAATAAAAATAAGAACATAGTTTCACACTAGTCACACCTGATCTATGAAAAAACTCCTAATGAATCACCCTTTAATTCGATGCCAAAAAATTCCTCTTTAGTGCTTTTCCAAACCAAACTAATACAAAATATTTGATTATATTCCTGCCAAAATGTTTCTATTTTGAGAAACCTTTGAACAAAATTATTTGTGCCTTAAATTAATTAAAAGAAAATTTACAAAGTAATATACTATAGCAAGGAATATTATCTCAGTGAACAAATATTAATGGTTTGTTTTTCATGTTTAATGCAGCATTTATACCAAACAACAAAGACATTAGAGAGAAAGTAGCTGTTTCTTGCTGCAACAAACTTTTGTATGTGTTTCAGTTGTGGGTTGACCTATATAATTGCAAAATATTATTTTGGGTGCTTCTGACAGTTTTTGTTTGTTATAAACAATAATGTGCTTAAAATAGAGATGTTTAATACCAATTTGAGATACAGTTAAACTTTCAAAGAAAATCTAAGTAATTTTTAGTAAATCCTTATGCTATTTAACAAATACTAAATGTAAAAAAATAGTTATATAAGAATATCTCTTAAACAGAATGGTTAAGTCTAGTCTTTTCTCAATTTGATACTTGTAGTTTAACGGAGCTCATTCTTAGATTGAGAAATCGTATCTTAAAATGAAGTATTTATTTTTATGTTATTTTTCATAAAATAACGCAAAAATAATACTTAATTTTCATTTACACCTCATTCACGTTTTATTCAGCCATTTAAATTAAACGCTTTTTATAATTGCACATAGAACTCATTAAGTTTGTTTTAAACTTTTATATATTTTTTTTTATTTTTTTTTGAATTTGCTAAAAATTACTGAAACATCAAAATAAACTGAAAACTATTTAAGCGTAAAAGAAAATGTACAAAAACAAAACTTTTAAGACAAGTTGTAAAATTACTTTTCTAATTTGTGATGAGAAAAATGTTACCAAAAAAATTGGAAAATTTATTAAATTCAAATAAATAACTGGGTAAGAAGGCACAGTAAAATTTTTAGTAAAATAAGTGGTAATAAATGTATTTCAAAATATTGGGTACAATTCATAAAAAATCTTAGAAAATCAAAATGGTAGATTTGTTAAGTTTTCTTTAAATTTGTCATAAAAATTTCTTTTAATGTCATAAAGATATATGTTAGTAATTATGAACCCTACGAGTTTATGGAAATGTCCTACATTTTAGTTAATTATAATTTCTTTGTACCATCAATCATTTTGGAGTTATAGTGCATAGAAATTTAAAAAATAGTTTATTATACCCTACACCACCAAGTGATTCCCACTTCCTGAGTCGATTTAACGATGTCCGTCTGGTAGGCTGTATGGCTATCCACGTAAACTTGTGCATAAAGTACAAAACAATGACGGAGCCTATTGAAACTGGTTGAAATCGGTCCATTGTTTCACCTAGCCCTACTACAAATGTGATTCCGAATTAGGAGTTTTTTCTTATAAACATCTGATGAAAAATGTCGCTATCCAAATAAAATTCAACACGAATAAGTGTAAGTATAAGGCCCTCTTACGAAAACTTACGAAAATAAATTATTGAAATTTGAAAAGAAAAATATTTTTGCTCATTTACACAGTGTACGGTGTTAATGGTCAGGTTTGACCAACTATACTTTTGTTATATCCACCATCAAAAAAGATGAGGGTTATAGTGATTTTATCATTCCGTTTGTAACATATCGAAATGTTGGTCGTAGAACCAAAAATTATATATATTCTGGGTCCTCACAAGATTCTACGACGATCTAGCTATGTCCGTCCGCCTGTATGTTGAAAAGAAGATAGGGCCCAAACGAAAGGAGAAAGCTGGCTGAAATACAAACATTTTTTTTGATAAAGTGGGTTTGATATTGAAAATAGTCAATATCGGTCCATGATTTCACCTAGCCCCCACACAAATGTACCCCGGAATACTGTTTGTGCAGCCATAAATATGTTGATTATGCGACATCCTGTTAAAATTTCCCAACTTCTCTGAAATTTTACTGTAAAGTACGGTTCCCCTCTGAAAATGACTTGAACATACTCGTACATTATGTTCAAGTCATTCTACAAACATTTTTGAGAATCAAATTTCAAAATTTGTTTAATTTTTTTTTGTTCATTTGTTAGCGAAAAAAATGTATGTCAAAAATTGTTTTTTAAGTTTTTTTAAAGAAAAAAATTTTAAATTTATTAGTGAAAGACATTTTATAACAAACATTTTTTTGGAGAAAAATAAAAATTGGGGTTAAAAAATATTTTTCCCGATTTTGACCCATTGTAGGTCCAATTTTCTTATATACGCCATTGCAAAGGTTATTGAAATATCTATTATTGGATAACCATATTGTCTATATTAATGACTTAGTAATCCAGATATAGATAGGAAATAGGTAAAAAAATAGAGGTTGTCCTGGTTTTCTCCTTATATCTCACACAAAGCCGATTGTCTCGGTTTTCTATAGCAACCGAGCCGGGAGAATTACAGATTTATTGACGTATGAATCATGTACTGCGGGCTACTGAAAGTTGTTTCTAACATACAGACTGACATGGCTATATCGACTCCACAATCTATAACTATCCAGAATATATATAATTTGTAGGGTCGCAAATGAAACATGTTGCCAGTCTTGGTGAAGGGTATAAAAATATTTGAATTCAATTTGTATTAGATTTGAATTAACATAATATTGAATGAATTCTGTTATGAATTAATTCAACGATGAATGAATTTTTAGGTAAAAACCTTTGAATGAAGCTAAAGAATTTAACTATCCAAAACTTCTTTGTTACTTTTCTTAAATTGAAATAAACATGACAAATCATAACATTACTGTTAAATTTCAAAGTGCGCATTGTGCACTAAATCTTTCAATGATAAACTCCCCAAAAACTTAAAAAGGAAACAACTTTTTTTTTTTGTTTCTGCTCTTCAAATCATATTTTTGGTTATTTGTCAATGTTACAATCGGCTTCCGGCTACAAGATAAACTGCTCATATTTATTTGCATAAGATAATTGCACAAAGAGTTACTGAAAAGCAAAAAAAAAATGTTAAAATCTTTTGAAACATATTTATAAACTCTTCAAATCGTAATAATAAACAGAAGAAACATATTGTAACATATTTTTTGCAAAGATAAGAAAATAAAAAGATTCTTTCTAAATAAAAAAAAAATAAGAAAAATCTGCTCGTAAACTCTAAAGTAAATAAAACCCAAAGAAATCTACTCTAAACTACATTATACTATTAAAAGCAAAATATCCTTTACGAAATACACATATTTGTTTAACTAAATAAATAGTTTTGGAAATGAAATGTACACATGCTAAGAAAAGCTTCAAATGCTTATGGATACATATTGTTTTGAAAGGCATTTAAAATAGAACTACTTACTTACTAGCAAAAAGGAAGAGGATAAACAACGAATATGTAGGTTTAATTGTTGTAGGTTTTGGATTTTCGAGGTCTAAAATTTTGAAAATTTTAGAAAAATCAGATGACGTTTTACTACACATACATCCATTTTATTTGAAGTTTAGGGTTTTGGGTCAAACTGACAATATTTTCTAAAAAATTAAAACCTATAGATTTTTAAATATATACATAGATTTTCTGACAATTTTATATTTTCAAAATTTTTTTGAACGAAATTTTTAAAAACTAATAAACTATTTTCGATTATAATAAACTCCAAATGAGAATTAAAAATGCAAATTTTAATAGTTGTGCCTATTATGGGTTAACGTGGAGATTCATTTGAATTTGAAGAATTTAGAGGGAATTTAGTTTTTGATCACAACTTTGTTGAAATTATTTTATAAAATTACATTTCGTAGCCTATTTTTTAATATCTAATTCCGGATTGTTTCTTTAGTTCACTAATTTGAGATTTTGAATTCAAATTTCGAGGATATTGTTAACCCTTATATATCTGGGGTCAAAATTATCCATGATATAATTTTCCTTTAGATTTAAGTATTTGAAAAACTTTTCCTCTGAAACATTATAGTCCATATTGCTAGACTATAAATTTCTTTTATTTGCTTTTTATTATTGTACCTTAAACTATCTCCTACACTATCCGTAAATCATTTATTGTAAGTGAAAATAACTATTTAATACAATTTTCTATTTAATTTAACATTACTCACTAAAAAAGCATAAAACATTTCAATGTTTAGAGACTTTACTTAACCGAAAATAAACATAAAATCTAAATATAAACTTGAAATACCAAAAAGGGATGGAAACAACCTTCATATATATACATATGTGCTCTGCTGTTTCTTGTCCATATCCGCTCAGGAAGTCATGTTTCTACAGTGCTTGAATACTTAACTATATTTTCACACTACACACATTAGTTTAAACATACATACTTAGTGATGCATGTTCTCATGTGAAAATGAATAAGGAAATCTTTAAAATATTCAATAGTATGTCAAAATATCTTCTTCTAAAACTCATAATCATACAAGACATTTGCAACTGTTTTGTTTTTTTTTTTTTTGATTCTCCCCTCTATGAAAAACCTTGACAATGAACTCGTTTATTTATTAAGAATGCTACATTTAGATGTCAGTGCTTAGTAGCAGGGGAAATGAAATCATTGTCATTATTATCAGTGCTAAATGAAATTATTGTTGTTAATAGAAAAATGTCAAATAAACTCTAGTTTTAATGATTTCCAATGAGCGGAAGTGGTACAAAAATGACATCTGTTTTTGTTTGTATTTGATGGAGAATTCTTTAAACATGCATCTGCATTAGTTTAAGTGGCAAATTTTAAATTTTAGAGTTTGGATAAATAAATAACAATTAAATGCACGTAGAAATTTGAAACAAATCTTTATAAACTTAATAAAAAAAAATCATAATTCATTATTTCACAGGTGGAAATTGTATCTGCTTTTCCGCATATAAGCAAGCGCAAAACCTAAACTATAGACTATACGAATTTTCATTCATTATACCACAATAGTGGGGAGGGTATAATGCGTTTGTGCAGATGTTTGTAACGCCCAAAAATATTGGTCTAACACCCACCTTAAAGTATACCGATCGACTTAGAGTCGATTAAACGATGTCCGTCCGTCCGTCTTGCTGGCTGTCCATGTTAACCTTGTGCGCAAAGTACAATTTTGAAGATATTTCGACCAAATTTGATACATATAATTTTTTTGGCCCAGCGACCAAGCTTATTGAAACTGGCTGAAATTGGTCCATTATTTCACATAGCCCCCATACAAATGTCCTCTCGAAATTGGACTTTATGGGTTATAAATGTTTAATTTATATATGTATCTACACAAATTTCGCTCCAAATAAGTTGTATATATACAAAATTCATGTCACCAAATTTTGTTACGATCGGTCCATAATTAGTCATAGCTCCCATATAGACCCGCTTCCGAAAATCACTTTAACGTGCTTAAATCACTTAAAAATGTTGGTATATACACAAAATTCAACATAAATAACTTTCATTTAGTCATAAATCACACGACCTGATTTCATGGTGGTCGGTCCATAATTGGTCATAGCACCCATATAATACCCACTTCCGAAAATCACTCAAAAATATAAATTATTGTTATTTTAAAAAAAAATATTTTTACTCATTTACGGTCGGGCTTGACCGACCATACTTTCTTACTTGTTTTAATCCCCAACTGTGCAGCAGCTCTATTAAGAGCACGGATGTACCACAGATCATGCGTAACTATATTGTGAACACAAATAAGATTCACCAGACTGGTGAATGAGGCTATATATAAGTGTAGGAACGGAACAGTACACGACATATGGCAGGGGTAAGAGGGAAAGGTACAGTGACTGTGGACAGAATATGACTGAAATGGGAGTGACTGGGATGAAATAGTTGTGTATAAGACGGGCAGTAGACTGACTGGAGAACACTTGTTTCATGGACGTTGAGAGTCGTGTCTATATTTTTGATCATTAGAAGTTCTGAATTAATTATGTTAAGTTTTTTGTTCATGTAAATAAATGTAAATATCTAAAATCCTACAAAGTATATATTTTCTTGATTCTAACGAAATTCTGAGTGGATTGAGCTAAAGCCGTCTATCTGTCCGTCTGTGTGGCTGTAGAAAACACTATCACTTTAAATATACACAAACAAATTTGGCCGAATTTCAAAATAAATGTTGAAAATCGGCACAGTACAACCGAGTTATGGACAAAAATGTGAGACAACCTCAAACAATTTGTATAATTTTCCCATATTTTTTGTTATTTTGTGTAAATTATTGCTGGTAATACCATAAAATTTTACATTCGTTATTTTTATGATAAAATCATTAACTTTGTTGAAAATATTAAGAATTTGTCCATGATTTCATTTAGTTTCCATACAAATTTCTTCCCCAAATATGGTGATATGGTCAATAAATAACTGTAGAATAACAGAATCCATACATAATTCAGCAAAAATATATTTTGTGCAAAAACAAATGACAAGATCAAATTTTGCCATAACCTCCATATAAGGTCCACATGCGAAAATTACTGGACACGCTTACATCTATATACAAGGTGGCACAAATTAATCCTCCTATCAGAAAATGCTATAAATTTTGCGATTGGCCCCTAATGTCAGTTCTGTTTTGACATTTGTGTAGTTAACACATGCGAAATACACGTTAATAAACAATGTTACGCTACAATGCTCCAGAACATGGAATATTGCTGACTATTTATTTGACCAATAATCGGTCGGTGACTTCGTCAAAAATAATCATGTGTGATGAGGCCCATTTCCATCTTAGCGGGTACGTAAATAAGCAAAATTTACGCTTCTGGGGCATTGAAAATCCGCGTGTAACCCACGAAGAACCATTACACCCGCTCAAAGTCACTGTATGGTGTGCTGTTTTCGCTGGAGGAGTCATCGGACCTTTTTTCTTCGAAGACGTCGCGGGCCAAACGGTTACTGTGAATGGTGAGTGCTACATAGCAATGATCAACGAGTTCTTTTTGCCGCAACTTGATGAATTGAGATGGTTTGTAAAGAAAAAAATTAAAAAATTCAGAAATTTCAAGTTTTTAATATTGCCTGCTTTTCACTTCTCATTGGTCATAGCTTACAAATGTGAACCCCTTTCGAAAAATACATTAACCTAATAAAATTACTAAAACATCTATATAAAATCAAAATGTTATACATATCTGTAATTTATGAGAATTACTATAACAAAACTGGAGTTAATATAGTTATTTTCATGAAATTCCACCAATATAGGACGAAATCACGTTACAATATTTGATAATATGTCATAGCTCCCATATAAGACCAACATACGGAAAATACATTAAAGCATATCAACATCCATACAAAAAATTTACAGAAATTAGTTTCAAGTAGGCAGAAATCAGACTGTTGGTATTTGTAACTATCGGTTGATAATTCTGTGGTCGTATGGAAAAAGTAGTTAACTTCATTTTTTGAAAACATGAGAAATGCATACTACATGTTTTAAACATATTTCACTCATTATTTAATATGAATTTATGTTATTATGCATAGTGTTAAAGATTTCTGGTTCCATTGAACTCATTTTTAGACATTAAAACCTAAAATCGGTGGCAGTTACCTTTTTTTTCGAAAAATGGAAAACTTTATTTTTTTTCCAATTTATTTTTATATTCTATGGAATTAAGGCCACTTGTGAAAAAAAATATTAACCAGTTTTTTTTACGAAAAAATAGAGTTATCCAGTTTTTTTCAAAAAACATTTTTTCCTATATAAATTTTAACTAAGAAACTATATCAATATTTCTGTTATTATCTCAATTTTATCAAAAAGTGGAGTTAACTAGTTTTCCAATCGACTATACATAGTTTCTATATAAACCCACATCCGGAAAATTCATTAAACGTAATTATATTTCGAAATCCTGTGATATAACTCATTTCCTTATGCAGAATATAAACATATTTTACAGTTTGTCTAAATATATTTATATACCTTCTTAATACCAACCTCAAAAAGATGGGGATATATTGAGTTTGTCATCCCATTTATAACACATCGAAATATTCATCGAAGACTCACATATATATAGATCGTCTTAGGTTTCATAAGAACCAGAATATACATATATGTATATTCTGGTTCTTACCAGAATATACATATATGTATATTCTGGTTCTTATGAAACCTAAGACGATCTAGCTATGTATGTCCGTCCATCAGTCTGTCTGTTGAAAACACGATAAGGCTCAAACCAAGGCGTATTAACAAGGTGAGTGCATAAAATCAGCTGTTTCTTAATTCGCTGTGGTTTTATGTATACTATATGACAAACTTTGTTTATGTTTACATTTGTTATTGTAAATAACATAGTAATATTTTAATTCGCCTTGGTTTTGACATTTACCGTACATTTTAACAAAAACAAATTGCCTGTTGTTTTTGCATTGTTGTATTTGTTGCCGGGACGCACTCACCTTGTTAATATGCCTTGGCTCAAACGAATAGATTTAGCTGACGGAAATTTTCCACAAATATAAGTTTTGTTTGGTATTGAAAATGAGAAAATGTTCTCCGGGAAAAATTTTATTGTCACATATTGATATTGGGTATACAAGATTTCGTATAGACGAATATAACACTCTTACCTGTTTATATTTTCCTTTACTTGTGGTGAATAATGAAAAATGTTGAGCCAATCGGGTAATGTAAATTAATTATAAAGGACAACCTCTGTTAAAAATGGTAAGAGTATGTAGTTATTTCAATTATAAAAATGCTGTATCAAATAACTGTTAAATTTATTTGAATTGACGAGGCTCGTATTGTGTTTAAACCTTGACACTAAATTTGAATCATTGTGCAATTATTTGCAAAAAGTTTATTTTATTTATTTACTTATGACAAAAGCTTAACAATACATCAGACGTGACTAAATAGATTTTATTGATATAGGCGCAATAAGTAGAAGTATTAATGTTAGCATAATAAAAAATAAAGTTGTGTGTCTACAAGTATACTTGTAATGATAAACAATGTGTAAATCTTATAAAACTAAACAATTTTACATATACACATTTTTACAAATAAAAATTTAAATTTAAATTTCTTTTGCCGTACAGTTGTGATCAATAACAACTTCTTAAGTTATTTTTATTATATATATTTATACTCGTCCTTTGGATAAATTATTATGTAGTCATAAAACTTCTGCTCATTTAACTAAGTTGTACAACACTAATTTTTAGTTATTTTTACAACAAAAATATATTGTTGGTCTATTCACCTTTTTATAGAACTTTACTTTAATAATCTTTAAAGTGGGTGTGTTATTTGACATTCAAAATTAAATACAGCACATAGGTCTATGTTAGAGTGGCGCTTATTTTGCGGGTCTAAAATTCTTCTCCGTTGAGAATTTAAGTAAAATCGGATAATGTTTAGAAGTTACACAGTTTATTTGAATTTTCAAGTTTTGGGTCAAAGTAAATGTTGCCAAAAAAATATCCAATTAAAAATTGTTATGCATTTCATTTACCTACAAATTTCTTATGTGTTGGTTTTGATTCGGAATACAAAGATCGCCCAGACCACTCAACAACAGCTTGCAAACTCATTGAGAGCTACTCAATCAGAAATTTCATGTCGTTTGCAATCAGCAGGAATAATCCAAAAGCAGAGAAATTGGGTACCATACGAATTGAAAACGAGACACCTTAAAATCAGGGACCGTATATAACGGTTATCCAGAAAATTTTAAATCAAAAAATCAATATGTTAGAGTCAACGGAGACCTATACTGTTATATACCAATATATTCGTATTGACTTGATCTTTCAGAATCTATGGTGATAGTAAAAAAAATTATCTCAACTCCACAGCTGACAGTTATTTTCCAACGTAAAAATAAAACTTCGCATGAAACTCTTAAAAAAAGAGTTCTAAATAGCCATCATAAAAAAATTCATTTGAGGAGTTTTATTTTTTCCGTCTGAAAAATAACTCATTTGAGGAGTTATATTTTTTCCGTCATAAAAAAACTAATTTGAAGTGTTTTATTTTTTTCGTCAGAAAATAAAACTCTTTTCGATTATTTTCTACTCTGATATAATGAGTGTTGTAATTTATTTGTTAAATAATAAAAACAACAACAATTTAATAAATGCAATCAAACAATAGCATATTAAAATCCCATTTGTTTCTATTTTAATGACAATTTATTCAATTGCAATGCAAGTCGCTTTACAAATTGTAATGATCTGACCAGCGACAAGCTCTTGGTGTCAATTTACATAAAATTATTTTTATTTTCTGACGGGAAAAATAAAACTCCTCAAATGGCTTTCATTTTATGACGGAAAAAATAAAACTCCTCCGAAATGCTGCTGGAACGCTATAAGAGAAAATCACTTTTGCACCATATCATGGATCCATTATGATAACCCGAAGCGTAAGAGATCGTATATGATGTCCGGCCAAACAGCCGAATCGACACCAAATCCAAATATCCATGACGCTAAGGTAATGCTCTGTATTTCGTGGGATCAAAAGGGTTATATCTATTATAAGCTACTGAAATCTTACCAGACCATCACAGGGAACCTGCACCAAACACAAATGATGTATTTGTAGCGAGTATTGGCCGAAAAATGCTCAAAATATGAGGCCAGACATGAAGAAGTGATATTCTATAATGACAACGCTCGCCCACAGTTTGCAATACCTGTTAAAAACTATTTAAAGCGAGGAGGTTCGGATGTTTTCACTCTCCCGCTTTATAGTACTCTGGGATACTCTCCACTTCAGAACAGAGTATCGGAAATTGGCTTGAATTTTGGCCTCAAAAGATGAGCAGTTCTTTTAGCGAGGAATTCATATGTTGCCAGAGAGATGAGAAATGGTCATAACTAAAAATGGCGAATAATCTTTGAATAAATTTATATTGTATAAATGTTTCAAAATAAAAGCTAAACATTTGAGAAATACACCCATACATACATAATTTTTACACACATAACAATGAAATTAGTATACATGTTCAAAATTTTAATCTTCTATCTACTAAAATAACAAAGCTATTAATTAATAATATAAATATGGCCAATATTTTCTATTGTTCAAGGGCGTAAAATTAGGCACCCTAATTGTTCTCCCTGTTTTAACAATATTTCTCCTTTTTTAAAGAAAAGCACTAAATACTCATTGTCCGAAATACAGTCAATTAATATTAAATGTACTATTTAATAACGATGTCACTGTGTGATAAATGTGTTTTTACAATTGACTGACAATAATTCAAAAACATTTTTACTTTATACACAATGTACACATAGTACGTCAAACATTTGACAAACTGTCAAGTTTTTCTCTCATAAACAATACACAATTACAACAAATGGAAAAAAAGCCATTTAAATTATCGTCACTCGTCATCTAATTACTTACATACATACTACTCATTTGTATACATATGTACGTGTATACGCCGAGTATTTAAGTTGTAAATGAAATGATGTGTAAAAATTCGTTTTAAATGCTCAATTTACGAGTATAAATATTGTCCCTTTTGTGTCTGGCAATTGAACATTTAAATTCATTTCATTTCAAATGTCAAATACACACCCACTTTAAAGATTACTACACTTTAAAATTATTTACTTAATTAATTTCAATCGAAGACAAGAGCTTTTTAAAAATATGAATTGATGTCTTTATTAAAGAATTTACTTTCGTAACAGTTTAAATAAGTATATATTTATGGAATTAAAAGGTGAATACTCTAACAATATGTTTTTTAGTGCTATAATTTGGGTTGGGTGGCAATGTTCTCAAAACTTATTGATTAATAAGTAAATAAACAGTTGCTATTGTTTAATTAAGTATAAATTATTGTTGTTTTACAACTTATTTAGTTAAATGAGCAGATGTTTTATGACTACATAATAATTTATGCAGAGGAGTAGAAATTTCTATAATTAAAGTTGGGATATTGCAGTGGATCGAAGCTGACTAAATAATACACTACAAATGAAATTTGTCTATATATTTAAAGGGAAATAAATAAAAGACTTGTTTAAATTTTTATATTGATTCCTAAAATAGCTTAGTTTTATAAGAATTGTACAAATTATATATACTCATAGACACATCTCCAAGGCTACACCAATGAACTATATTTAGTCACGTCTGATGTATTGTTAAGCTTTTGTACAAAAGTAAATAAATAAAATAAAATTATTACAATGAATCGCTTAATGGCTTAAATTTAATGTCAATACGCATGTCAATTCAGTAAAATTTAATAGTTCTTTTATTACTCTTTTCTATGACGTTAAACATTTTTTAAAATATACTTTTTACAACTTATCGCTTAATTAAAATATAAGCATTTATAATTAAAAATTTAACAATTACTTGAACATACTGATTTATTAATTAAACCCTTAAAAAAACTACGAACCCAGTTTAAAATGTTATTATTTTATAGTTATTTCCACAATTTGTCAAAATTTAAAATGCCAAATGTCTTTATTTGTTATACAAAACGGTTTCAATTGTTCATTATCTTAAAATTCTCACGTTTACTTAATATGATACATGCCGTCATACGTTACGTATGAGTATTATTTTGAATTTAATAATACTCATGCGATATGATGATTTCTTAGTATAATAAATATAATATCCCCGCAGAAAATATCTTAGTAAACCAGTGGTACGCAAAAAGAGGCATTTAATTTGTGTGCTCTTTTGGGTAAAAAATAAAATATCCACAACAACATCAAGAAACTGAATGAATAGTGTGTATTTTTACGCTCTTTTGTTCACATTCGGGTTTTTTGACGAAAATCATCGTAACCTCAACAATATGAACGCCTACCATGATAGTAAACATTTTTGAAGCCTTTTAGAAAAATACAAATGTTGCTGAGTTCTAAATGCGAATTTATCATATAAAAATCATGCCACGAAATCAAATTTTGGTGATTTTTGAAACAAATAAATTTGGAATTCAACCTTGAAGGACGCTTCTGTGTAAAAATATTCATAAACAAATGATTTTTTCTAAACAAAGTTTAAAAAGTAGTAGTAGTACTATAAATTTTTTAAAATTACTCTCTCACGCATACGTCTATCGTGTGAGTTCAGAGTAATGTAAACAAATTAATTTTGTTGGAATTTAAACTTTAAATTATTTATAAAATAACTTTTTTTTACACATTATTACATTAACACATATTATTTCTATTATTTTTAAAGCAATTTTAGCACACTTGTTATATTTTGTTGTTAAATTGTTAAAAAGTTTATATTTTGGACAAATCAGGAACAATTTATTTTATTGAATTTCTGACAAGTAATTTTTATTATTGTAGAATTTTAACTATAGGACAGTGTTCCAATTTAGTATTGAAAATTCATACAAATTAAAATATTTTTGTTTCCTTTATTTATTTCACTTGGAAACCTAGGGCTTCTACAATAAAATTCCAACTAATTCTATCATTAAAAATTAATTTAATTTCATCAAAACATTTGTTTACTCTCTTAAGTTCATTTAAAATTGTTCTACGCCTTGTATTTTTTGGACCGGAGCGCCGACTTCCTTGGGGATTCCATTCCAAGGTGGCTCTTGTAACGTTGCCAATAGGTTTACGGAGAGTATGTACTATCCAGCTCCATTTTCTTCATGTAATTTGACAAACTATTGGTTCTTCCTTTGTTAGCCTCCAGAGATCTGTGATCTGTGCCAAAATATTCTACATGTTATTCGTAGACACTTGTTTATAAATACTTGGAGTCTCTGTAATATAGATAGTGTTTGTAATCAGCCAAGTTGCACTTCCATACAGCAGTGTAGAAAGCATTGAATATGTGGATTTTCGTGTTTTGTGATATTTGCGGGGCCCTCCACGTTTTATTTATGCTACCAAATGTGGACCTTGCCTTTTTTAGTCTAGTAGACACATCTTCTTCTACACCACCATCAATTGACATCATGCATCCCAGATAACAAAAGTGATTTACAAATTTAATTATCAGGTTTTGTATTCTGAATTGGTTATCGGTGACGTTATTAACTCGCATTGCATGTGTCTTTTCAATGTTTATTTCTAAACCAACAGCCCTTGATAACATGCTTTGCATGTCGTTGAATTTGTACAAAATGAGGCAGATATCGTCCGCGAAATCCAAGTATTTCAGATGTTTACGATAGCCCCACACAATCCCCCTTTTCTTCGCGCATAGTTTCAACATTATCTCATCAAGAACCACGGCAAAAGGCAGTGGAGAAAGAGTACAACCCTGCTACACCCCTGCCTTTGTGCTGCAGGATTCACTTATCATCCCATTGCGACGAACTTGTAGTGAGGAATTGGTGTACATAGCCTTGATGAGGTTTATTAATTTTGATGGTATGCCCTTAGCTGTTAATGCGTCCCATATTGCGCCACGTATTATGACACGAAGAGTATTTGTCTGATCTAAACATTTCCAATGCGGCGGAAAACCTGCCTGTTCGTCTCGCAGTGTCTGCTAAACGCATTGCAGTTTATTACTTATTATTATAACAATTACTTTATAAATATTGTTAAGCAGGGTGATTAAAATGTAAAATATTTAAATAAAACTCTGTTTCCTGGGGAAAATTTAAAAGGTACATGTGCAATTTTGTTATTAAAACATATTTAGAGGTAGGTAATTTTTGCTAACACATATATAGAGTTAGATACTGTAATCATAGAGTATGACTAGTTGTTATACCATGTTTCTAACATTACATTTAAAAAATGTCTAAATTTGTATAATATAATGCATTTTCAGCTAATCTGGGTTGTTATCATGAGAAAATCGGACTAAATACTGAAAATAAATTTTTTCTTGCTCTTTGCTACTTTTAATGGCATTCTCTGTTGTATTTATTTTAAGCATTTTTATAAAATAACTGCTCTCATCTTATAAAATCTTTCTATCAAGCAACAAAGTATCGCAACCAAATTAAAAGGGGTTGAACAAAGCTCGATTTAATATTGCGTTCCGGTTCCTAAATCATCATATGTTATCATTACTCCGAGATTGTTCTAATAAAGTGGCTAATAATTGCAATTCAAATCAAAATTTAATAGTTTCATCTGCATATAATGATCACACTAAATATTTTATTTTGATTTTCAAAGTATCTCGATTCATATTTAGATGGGTAAATTCTACACCGATTGGGAGGAAGAAGTGGCAACAGTGATGAACTAAGAGAATATAGAGTGAAGATCTATCGAAATTACAAGAAAAAAAATTTAAAAATATTGAATAATTCAAAAAAAATTCTGCGATAGATAGAAAAATTAAGCTAAAAAACAAAATAAGTTTAAATATTACACCTGAAAGTTGCTATTGGAGTAATTACTTACTGAGATGTCTACAAAATTAACTGAAACAACCCAGTATGCAAAATGATTCGAAGTTATGTCGAAAATGAATCCTTTTTTCGTAAAATTTTATCGATATCGACTTCGATATAATGTCGAGAATGTGCGTGTTCTCCTAAGTAGAGTGCAGAGCGATAAAGAGTCGAAAATTATTTATTATTCTGATTTTTATCGATATACTATACCTTTTTCGATATTAAAAATGTTCTAAATTGATTCGATTTCGATTAAATATATTAACAATTTCATATACTTTATACCATCGAGCAATTTCTTCTTGAAATAATGCATATTCAATACCTTTATTATTATCCAATAATGTTGCGTTAGATATGTTTTCATTTTCAAATGCAATAAACTCTGCACATATTTCTGATGTTTGCTGATTATGAGATTCGAACTGTCAAAAACAACATCAATAATTGGCTGCGCTTTTCTTTTAAGACGTATTTGATCCATTTTTCGTGTTAAACTATATTTATGTGAATATGTTATTGATAGT
The DNA here is from genome assembly GCF_958450345.1 of Calliphora vicina. Classification (NCBI taxonomy): domain Eukaryota; kingdom Metazoa; phylum Arthropoda; class Insecta; order Diptera; family Calliphoridae; genus Calliphora; species Calliphora vicina. The sequence continues at coordinate 46,272,990 of NC_088780.1, forward strand.
ATAAGAAATAAAATGTTATTTTCTCACAAATTGACAAAAGAATAATATGTATGTATATGAATTTGTCAATTTGTGCAAAAATAAAATTTGACATTAAAAAAAAACTCGAACATTATTCGCCATTTCTATAAAATATTAAATTACGATATTCTAAAAAATTTAGATTGGATAGAGCATCATAATAAATTCATATTTTCGATTTTAATTCGAAATAAGTTCGATAAAAAGAACTGACTCGAAATGTTGCATACTGGGAAGTAAGAGTTTTATATTCTGCTGTGCCGAATCTTGTATACCCACGAGCAATATGTGACAATAAAATATTTTGCTGATATATGGGTTATATGGGGGTAGGGTCAATTATACTCGCAAAAGATGGTGGAAAGGTTTAGAATCATATAAAATTTGTTTATGTGCAATTTCATCACGATATTAACTGTTATAAGACAATTATTTCAAGTCATTTTCTGAGGGAGGCCTTGTATGGTCAAATGTTGCCGGATTTTCGCCATACTTTACAATAAAATTTCAGAGTACTTAGAAATAATTCATGCAATATTTTAACATATTTATGACTGCTCAAACAGTATTCCGGGGGAACATTTGTATGTCATACAGCCAATAGAATAACAATCTTGGACGTAATGTATATACAGATACACGCGGCTTTCAAATGTATGTATTGTTTTAGGAGAAATTGCAAATATTAAAAAATTAACATGATTTTTTTTCTAAAGTGCTTAAAATTTAAAATTGTTTACTTGGTTATTTCCTCAAAAGATATAAAACCTTAATAAATTCTATATAAACATGTGTTTGTTTGTTGTCAATACGATGCACAAGTACTTATACATATAAATTTGAAATGTATGCAAAAACTTAAATATGTAGTTATTCAGTTTTATCGCCATGAAATGGCAATAAAATACTTTCTAAATTTATTGATTCTTATCAAATGTTTATTACAGTTTTAAGATGTTTGACACATGTTTTGGAAAACACAAATATTATGTAATGTATAAAAGAGATTAATGGATAAGAATTTGATTTTTGGATATTTTAAGAGGCTGGAAAAGATTTTTCTTATAAATTTTAAAGGCTATATAAAGAAAGCGAACGTTTTAGGATGCTTCTTAATGTTTTTTATAATGTTACGACTTTGTGAGTTAAAATTGATCTTTGAATACATTGATCTCTTAAAAAGTAATCGAATGATTTTAAATCACTCAATTTGTGGGACAATTTTGGTAACCGAAACGATCGGAATTTATGTCATGCAAGAATTACATTGTTTCACAGGCTATCGTTATAGGACATCGTTGCAATAGCGAGCACCAGTAACAGTTAAAATTTGACTAGCATCTTATTCGAAAAAGTATGTGCCAATGGTTCCTCCAAACCGATGCCCTTTAGATGAATATATTCTTGATGCATTTTTACTAAACCATAACTATCAGCTGTCAAACTGTTTTATGTATTTTTTTTGGAGTTGAACCAATTTTCCCCATTTGCAATACCAAATATTTCTTACATATTTTTGCATAATTTCATCAATCTAAGTCCTTCTCTCTAGCACCTATCAAGCTTTCAAAAGACAGATAGACGGTCGGATCATCACAATGTACGGCAGACCACTGACTCGGCCTAAATCATCCATAATAATGTTTTACAGACGAAATTACAAACGCAGTTAACCCCCTATCCCCTTTTTGCTGGCGGATATAATGGAAACGTTTAAATTTTCGTTTGATTTGTCGTTCGCATAGAGTGGAACCCTAATTGGTTACATCAAGAACAAATTTCTTTTAGTAATTGTAGTCAAATTATAAGTAGTGTTTTCAATTTATTGCTATTAAGTATTTTCAAGCATATTTGCAGGGATTATAATAGATATAATCTCATAAGCTCTCCGAATACCTAGAATGTTGAAATATTTAGTAGTATTATCTGTTCTGGTAATCCAGTTATAGATCAAAAATAGGCCAAAAATCGAGGTTGTTCAGGTTTTTTCCTTAAATACCATTTGTGGGCCGATTTTCTCGATTTTAAATAGCGACCGATGCGGAAGAAATTCTGATATATTGATGTATCAATGATGTTTGTAAGTTATTTGGGGGCTACGGAAAGTTGATTTCAAAATACAGACGGATAGACGGTCATGGCTATATCGACTTCACTATCTATAACAATCCAGAATATACATACTTTGTAGGGTCACATGGTTTGCATGAAAAACCAGTCTCAAACATTTTTATATGGAAATTTGTTTAGTCATTATTTTTATTATATTAAGAAAAATTAATTTTGCTAAACTTTTGTGTTAAAGCATTGAATTCAACCATAATTGGCGTGATTATTTATATATTTATGGCAAATGTTTATTTTAAAAAATATTAAAGCTTTAAACGTTTTAAGGCGTTCTTAATAATAAGGATATACGACAGGTGGAAGAGTCCTTGCTCCAATTAATGAAAAAAATTCATACCGAATTACAATCATATAGATATAAATACTGCTAAGTTTCAGAATTTTATTGCAAAATTTGTGCTAAATAAGCCTTTCAGGATATACATATATGGGAGCCACTGTTTTTGAAACTTCGGATATTTCTTAACTATTTCAAGTCAGCCATTATATGAATTTATGGGAACTTATAAAGGTGTTTTAATTTTTATTTAAGTAAAATGAAAACTCATACTCTCGTTATGTCTGGCTTTGAATTAAAATATTATTCTTTATGAATTTGTGAAATTGTTTGGTTTGAGATAATATTTAATTATGTGTCTGTTAATATCACTTTTATGAATGCCTTAGACTTAATCTCTGTCTAAATAATTACATACATATATACAATGAAAGATAATGATTATTAAGAACAATAATGCAATATTAAACACATTCTTAGACTTAAGCTCATATTATATTTTTATATTCTTCAAAACATATTACATATGGGCAATTCCACGAGAATCGCTACCACGACTGAAATCACAAAAACCCTTGAAACATTTTTTCAAGATGATTTGAATAGAAGGAAATTATAAAATGTTACTATGTGACAGTATTTAGATTATATTACAACATTTTAAAGACAAAAATAATAGTGTAAACGATTATATTTAATTTTTTAATATTTCAAGTATGTTTTTTTTTTAAAATTGTTTATATAAATGAAATTCGTGTACTTAAAACTATAAATAAACAAATAGTAATTATAAATTAATATGATACATAGTCCCATACTCGGGCTCTCAGTATACTAATTATATATGAAAATTTTAATATTTTTTTAGAAATAAATATAAGATTTATTATATATGCTTAAGTATAATCAATATAATTCAATGTAACAAATATTTCAAAAAAAGTTACTATTATATTTATATGATAAAATGTTCTGTCAAGGGGTAAAAGAAGGGGAGATTTTAGTTAAGCCATCAAAATTTTCTTTTATTTATGTTTGGAAAAATGTTTTTATCACCTGAATAAATACTTGTATCAAACCTAGTATTATCAAGTGTGATTTGATTGCAATGAATAGCTTTTTGATTGGCTCTTCTATAAATAATATGTTTTAGGCTAAAATTGAATGGCTAAAATAGATGGTGCATCATTTGAACGCAGTTTTTGTGTCGTTTTAAAGGGTATATTTTATTTTGTATTATATTTATTCTCACTTAATTATTGAATAAATTTGTTTTGGCTTCGAAAGTGTCGAATTTTGTATCAACGAATCGTCATATGTAGGAAGTTTCGCTTTACTTCTTTAATTTTAAAAAAAAGTTTCTTAGAGAAATAAATTACTTTTGGTAAACACATTTCTTTACTAAATTAACAACGAAAATACTAAAACATAAATTAAGTAAATTTATTCCCATTTGTACACAGTTTGTTTTTATTAATTTTATATCGAACAATTTTCCACGTTTTTCTTTTGATTTTTGTTACTAGCTGCCATTGATTGATTTTTGGAAATAAAGTTATTTTGTGATTATAACTTTTTGATTTGTTTAATTGATTGGTTGGCTTGGGAAATTCATCTTTAATGAGAAGAAAATAATTGTAATTTTACTGGAAAATAATTAGAAAATATAAAATTATTAAACAAATAAGAATAAGAGCGATCTGCACAAAACTTGTGGCAGAAATATTGAATAGAAGTTAAGAATAATATTATTTGTCAATATATTACATTTAAACACTGAAGCTTAATGTTGGCTGTGAAAAATGTTCTGCATTAATACAACATTAGTTTTTTATCCTTGTTATGTTTCTTCAAATAATTGACTTTTAAGCCTCAGTATTAAGTGTTAATGTTAACAACATCATAAAAGGTTTTCAAAGTCAAACTCAATAGCTTTTTACCTTAAACACTTGAATAAATAAAATATAATTTTAGCTTTTAAACACCTAGATTTGTTAGCTTCGATTTGATGAAACGTAATTGAATTTTCAGTTATTGATATTTTATTCAATTTATGTGCTATAAATTTATTATTCTGCTCTCTTTTTGGTTTGTTTTCGCATGCCATACACTTCGTTTCTTTTATCATTTATCAACTACTAATAAATAAATGCAATATCATCTACTTGACTTTTTGAAAACAAAACTTGCTCTAGAACATTATAAATATTTAATACCAAAAGCCAGTAAGAAACCAAAATCACAACAGCTTGTGGTTGTAAGGAACATCATAAAAAAGTTTGTTAAGTGTATAAAGGAAGTTATTTAGAAGCTTAAACCTATGTACGATGGAATATTTGTTTCTATAAATGTTAGTTTGTGTACTTTCTTAGAGTAAATATTATTGTAACAAATTTCCGTTTAATCAAATTCCAGTTTAAGTTTGCTATTAATACATAATGTTTTTCCACATGTTATTTGGTGAAGGTCAATGTTTAGGAATTGTTTTGTGGTTGTACCTAAAATATAATCAAATATTTTCCTGTATTGCTTGGAATAATGGTTGATAAATATTTTATACTTAAATTAAATTCAAAATATAATTAGACTGTGTTACAAAATAGAATTTGTTTTCATATCTTTTACATATCTTTAACAATATGTATTTGAAAAATTCTAACACACTTTTAAAATTCTGAATAAAAAAAAATAATTTTAAAATTAATTTTTGCGCTAAGTATCGGGTAACGTAAAAATTTGGGGATGATTTAACATTTTGAAACTGTTTTAGAAAGGAACAGCATTCGAAATAAATGGTGATTTCTTGAACTTTTTATAAATATTGAGTGATTCATTTATATTTTTGAATTTCATTCATTTGTTTTTTCTTTCACAGTCACGCATGTAGGGTTCCTAATTTCCCGGAAGAAAATGAAAAAATCTGTTCATTCCCGGTAATTCCCGTGAATTTTTTAATGTAATAATTTCTATTGTTTAATTAAAAAAAACTTAAGAATTTCGACATGCGTAGTTAGTTTCGAAAGAGAAATTTTTCGAATCAAAAAATGGTATATGTATAAGATTTGGATATTCAGTATTGTTGACAATTCATCATGTAAACCCAACAGATCGCAACAATCTCCCAAATTATTCAATTGTATTACGAAAATCAGCGTTATGTGAGAAATGTGTTTTGTGTACTTCGAGCAACAATGGGTTTACTAAGAAATAATGTCGATGGACAGCTAATTTCACGTTTCGGACCCGATAACTTACCTCAAAGATCATGTGTAATCAAAAATCTTAATGCTCGAGATACCGGTAACAATGCTGGAAAGAACTTTCGAAAATTGGACCTTCCGAACGAGTCGCGTCCAAAATTTTAAGGAAATTATCTTTTAAAATAAATCTCTGAGATTGTTCTTTCGAGTCATAATAAAGGGTAGAACTACAGGCGCAACTGAGAGAAAAACATGTAAGAGAGCTATATTCGGTTGTGCCGAATCTTATATACCCTTCGCCAAGTTATACTTTAAAATAAATATTTTTAGGTAAACAAAACCAATTTTTTTTTTCGAAATTGTTTTTTTAAAAAAGTTATTTCCAATTTTTTTGTTTAATTTAAAATTTTTTTTTTAACATTTTATTTTTGTAAAAAGAATTTATGACAAAAAAAATGTTTAATGAAAAAAAAATCGGGTTAAAAAATATTTTTACCGATTTTTTTGAACTTACTATAACCTTATATACATCGTTGCAATGGACTTTGAAATATTAATCATTTGATATCCATATTGTCTATATTAATGACTTAGTAATCCAGATATAGATAAAAAAATAGGCCAAAAATCGAGGTTGTCCCGGTTTTTTCCCTATATCTCGACATTCCGGCAACCGAGCCGGAAGAATTCCCGATATATTGATGTATGAATCATGTATATAAGTTATTTGTGGGCTACGGAAAGTTGATTTCAACATAAAGGCGGACAAACGGACATGGCTATATCGACTTCGAAGAATATATATACTTTGTGGGGTCGCAAATGAAAAATGTGGAAATTACAAACGGAATGACAAACTTATATATACACTTGCCACTCATGTTGAAGGGTATAAAAATATATGGCTGATACAACAAAGAAACACATTGATTTACATTTACTTGTACAGGTAAGACTCCATTTACGAGGAACCTTATTTACGGAAATTCGATATAACGCGAACTGAAATTAGCAACTATTTTTTCAAATATGCGACTTTTTTACACTATTTTTATATAACGCGGCAACAAACAATAAGAAACGAAAAAACACAAGCGAAAACAGATTTCTTTTTTGAAAAATTCGTTAATTTTTATGAATTTTTTGTTATATTTTGATCTCTTTTATGTATTAGAATATTTTATTTTTTTAATTGAAATTTTTTCCTTAATTTTTGATAAGAAATAATTTTTTTAGTTCAGTTTTTTTACACGATTTTTAGGTCCCAATTTCTTTTTTGTTATGTGACTGATGTATGGTTTTAAGCGAAATAAAAAATTATTGGCCCCACAAAAGCATTTCGTTCTAAATTAGAACCTCGTTTTACGCGAATTTGATTTACACGCTATTTTTTCGGTCCCAACAAACCGCGTAAATGGAGGCCTACCTGTGTTTTGTTGTTGCAAGACATATATTTTTGACAACAGACTTTGGGCGCAATTTTTGAAAATATTTCAATCAAATTTTGTACATATAATTCATAGAGAATTATACATAAAGACGAGACACTACGATTTGTCAAACAAAAATACAACAAAAAATATGTTTGATACAACAACAAAATACATTGACTAGCATGTATTTTGTTGTTGCGAGAGATAGGTTTTTGACAACAGACTTAGGTTTTTGACAATTACGTCTCGTCTCTATGTTACGCTATGATATAATTTGTATATGTATATACACTCAAAATAATATGTAGGTAAATTCAACAGAAACTTCATAAATAATAACTATAAATTTATTCAAAAAACGGACCGCTTACATTTCATTTAAATCAAAATATATTTTCATTTATTTTTAAATGTTAATTTGTTAACCAACAAGTTTCGTAAAAATGACTGATTATTCTTCTGACAAAAAACAAACTACAAAACATTAGAAACTAATGTTTTTTAAGTTATTTTTAACTGACAAATTTCTACTGCGAAAACGGTAATAATTACTGTTTTATCTCTTTTTGCATAAAACTTACATGATTTTGGTGAAATCCTTATAACAATAGCAAATTTAATTGTATATTATTTAAAAACAAAAAAAAATATTTAATTTTATTTGAGTTTATTTTGACAATTAGAACTTTTTAATGTTTTTTGATTAATTTTACATATATACATAAAATACATATGTAAATAAAAATTACTGAAATTATTAACTGTAGTTTGTTTTTTCAACAACATACTTAAAAAGTTAAAAACTAAATTTCTTTGTAAACTAACTGAATTTTTATTATTTTTTAACTTAACAGAGAACTTTTCTAACAAACTACAATCAGTTACTGTAAATATTTTGGAGTGTACGAAATTCATGTCACGAAATTTGTTACGATCGGTCCATAATTAGTCATAGCTCCCGCTTCCGAAAATCACTTTAACTTGTATAAATCTCTTAAAAATGATGGTATACATACAAAGTAAGTAACATATAGACATAAATCACACGATCTAATTTCATGGTGATCGGTCCATAATTTGTCATAGTTCCCAAATAAGGCCCACTTCCGAAAATCACTCACGAATATAAATTGTTGATATTTTGAAAGAAAAATGTTTTTGCTCAATTACTTAGTGTAGGGTATTTAGGGTACTTATTAGAAACTGACAATTATGATTTGTTTTGAGTGTATAAAAGTTCACCATAAATCCAAAAGCCTCACACTTTTTAGCAATAAGAATTACACATAGTGACAAGACACTTCATACAGTCAAACAAAAATACTAACTTGAATATTAATGTTGCAAGACAATTACAATTACGTCTCTTCTATATGTTGCCCTATGCTTTTTAGCTTTATTTTGATAACAATTTGGGATCAAATACATTTATTTTATATAATTTTTTGAAAATAGTTTATCCTTTGAAATTCCAAAGTCCAGTTAAAAGAATATCTGACCCGATCAGGAAAATCTGAGTGCGCAGTGTTTTATAGTTCAACCACAAACAGGTAAATTAGGAAAAGAGATTCACTTGGTTTTTTTTTTAAATAATTTTTGTATTAATAAAATATTTTTTTTAAAACCTCATAGTAAATGTATTCCTCCCAAACCTGTTACATTGTATTAAATTTATTAAACATAAATATATGGCAGCAGACAAATGTACAGTAAAGAAATAGAAAAAGTACCCATCAAAAGTGTCTATAAATATTTGTTTAATAATAATGATAATAATCATAAAACGTAGAATTACACATTATAGGTATTGTAAAAGTACCCGTATTATGTGAATATAATCCTCCTAAGATTTCTAAAATCTCCATGTAAACATTAAATGTAGCATTAAATAAGTACGTACAAGGAATACCACATGTTCTTTCAGATTTAATGTTTCATTTTATAGTACATGGAGTAGTCGTGTGGTTGACACTTGAAAAATCCTGCTAATACTTTAGTAAATACTTGTAATGCTTTTGGTTGCCATGAGTACTTACAACATTACCGCATTATGTGAATACATTGGACAGAAAACGACCAAAGAAAAAAAGTAAAAACTTTTTTATAGCGTTGTATAGGTATTTATTTGTATGTACTTACATATGACTGAAGGTCACAGCTGCTTGTCTGTAATAGATAAAAAGTATTTGAAAACATCTACAATTGTATCTACAAATGTATTGCTTATCAATGTTTATACTGTATAATAGATTTTTGGTAATATTTTATGAAAATTCTTGTTTTTTTTTTTGTATTGTACTTAGATTTAAAGATTTAGAAAGTACATGTGATGATTGAAAGTATTGGATGATTGAAAACCGAAAAGTTTTAATACAAAATATTTGACCTGGATAATCGCTTAACTTATAGGATATATATTTACATATATAAATCTACCATCCTAAACTAGGTGACTGTTTTTAGAAATGCTATAAAGAATTCAAATTTAATTTTGCTGAAATGATGAGATAAATATTTTGTAAAAAAAATAATAAGGTTATTCATTTCAAAAAAATGGAAAATTATACTCTGATTTTTTTTACACCGATACCGAAGATATCCCACTCGCATCCCACTAAGCGATCAAAAATATCTTAAAGGAATGGACCTAAGCTTTCTTTGGAGCAAAAAAAAAATTTAAAAAAGGGCACATTTTGAAAAAAAGTTAGATTTTGCAAAAAAAAAAGTCAAAAATTTTATATCTTGAGTTACAAAATATTTATTTTGATAGATATCCCACTCGCATTCCACAAACGACCAAACGGATCTTCAATGAAAATATCTCAGCTTTTGTTTGAGCTAAAAAAAATTTAAAAATGGGTCCAGAATAATGTAATACCAGTATTTGTTGGGATCGCGTAGATCAGTAAGTTGTCCAATACAATATTGAATAATAAGGGCGAGAGGACACAACCTTGTTTAACACCGTTTAAAACGGTAACCCTATTGGTTAAAGTACGATCGTAATGGATAAGACAGCTTGAACCTTGATAAATTGCCTTAATTAACCTTTATGTCAACAGCAGAACTGCTTTACGCACGTCAACAGCAACATACCTTGGTATGTACATACGTTTTGTATGGGGAATGGCATGTCGTTAGCATAAAAATGCTAATATCTAAATCGTTTGTTGGAATTTATGTATTATTTTGTTTATATTTTGTTATAAATAGACAAAAGGTTTTAAAATTTTATGATAACCAGTTTTACCCTTAGTTGTTAGTTGAAAAAACTGGTTGTATAGGTTGAAAAAAATTATTTTTATTAAGTTTTTGCAAAGATAAAAATTATTCAAATTAAAATTAATTTTACATTTATAAATATTTTTTAATGATATTTCACAGTTATATAGATTTTTCTATTCGAAATGGCAAAATAAAAACAAATTTTGAAATTTGTGATCAGGAATCCCGCAATTCCCAAAAAGATGTTGAAAAACCCATACCAGGAGTGGGTTTATCGGAACCCTTTACAAAATAATTAAGAACATATTTGGACATCTAAAATGGGTTACTTTATTTTGATATCGACTATGCGATTTGAGAATTTTCGGAATAGAATCGCTCGATGGTAGGGTATACAATTTTTTAGCTTGTGCGTGAGTCGCCTTTTAATTGACAGTTAACCCTTTCGTAAGTTCTATCGGGCTTAAAAAAACACCATTTATATTGAATCGATATTACCATCCTACATAACACTGTAAAGGGCATACAAAAACGTATTTCCTTCAAAATTCATCATCATCATCATCACACATTTGACATTTTTTCTATGAACGCAACATTTATATCATTTCCGCATCACTTGTGGCTACGCAAACATGTTGTGACAGCAAAGTAAATGCAACAATTAAAATAAAACATACATGAACTCTTTTTTTTTTGAGTTTGTTCTCAATCATGTTAGTGGTATGATGGCAGCAATACTTGTACTCGGTAACAGTAGTAGAGTTTATTTATTTAATACTGAAAAACAAAATATTTTTGTTTACACAAAAAAATAATTTATTTTTTACATTTCTGAATCCTATATGTATACATACATATGTATGTATGTGTATGTTGGTTCTTGTTATATTTTTATTAATATTAAAAATACATTCAATGTTTATTTGCGATAATTTTATACATTTTCTCTACGTTTGTTTTTTGTCCTTTTTTTAGCACCATGAAAGCCACAACGTGGCTGTGTCCAGTCTTAACACTATTGTGTGCTACAAAACTCGTTTATACAGCACAAAGAGGAAGTTACGGTGGTTATCACCTGGATGACATGGATTCCCAATTGTTACAGGTATGTTGGTTGTTTGCCATTTGTCGTGAAATATCCTCCATACACGTTAATAAATGTGTAAATACTACAGAACAAATAAACGTAAAGTAAAGTAAAAAAAAAATAAATTCATGTTTATAAAATTGCATTTTTTTGTATTGCGGTTTTTATGGGGAATTGCTTTTTGTTTGTCTGAATAATTTTTGTTGTATGCGTAGGTATTTATCGTTTTAAATTATAAAATAAATAAAATAAAACGTATCATTTGATGGACTATTTGTTTTTTTTAACAATATTTATACTTATGTATATGCAAATATGTATTTTATGGCTTTTGGTTCATGTTTTTTTCACTTTACGTGACTCAGTGAATTGTTGATCTATAAACTGATAGGTACTTCTTTGTTTTGCTTTGTTTTATTGTCATTGGTGGAGGTGAAGAACTATTTCTGCGATCCAGGCATCTGCGGCAGAAACTGTTGAAGGGAACTCCGAATCTGCTTGAAAGCTTACCGATCACTTAGTGACCCATTGTTAGTGAGTAATGTTAGATATACGTCTTAGCCGTGACAGTTGTTAACCCTCTAATACTTAAGCATGCCTCAAACCACTCATCGCAAAATGCCAATAAATGCAAATATAACTGATATTTCATTTCAAATACTTTGAAATCTTTTTAAAATAATTTTAGCAACTTTTTTTTGAAATGCAAAATCAGTAATACTTGCATTTATTGCCATTTTTGTGTTGACTGCCTTGGGTATGCTTGGGCATTAGAGGGTTAATTACAGGACTTAAACGTCATAAGCGCCGCCTGGTTGTCGACAAAAGCGCCAGTGCTCGAGTAGCTAATTCAGTAACATCCCAAAATCCAGCAGATGAAAATTGCTGTTAATGAAGATCAATTGGAGTTGGGTGGGAACAATTTCAGAGCCTCTGAAAAACTAATCTGAAGAACATCTGTAATGCATATACAAGCAGAATTCTGTACAATTGGTGCACGGCATAGTTGCTTTTCATTGCAGTTTGCAAAAGTCAGGATTGTACATATTATAGCGGAATAAATTCACTTTTTAGCATATGTTTTAAGCCCCACTGTTTAACGGACTTTTTTAGCCTGTGTTGTACAATATTCAGTTTCCATAATAATTTCAGTTTCAGAATAATACCTAAATTTTCTGCATTATTCTATAGAGATAGTTCATAGCTCCGTACACTTTGGACCACATAGTGAATCTAGTGCGAAATTGGTGGAAATAACTCATTGCCCGCATAAGCAACAATTTTCATTCCCTTATATTCAAATTCGACAAAAATCTAGTTAACAAAAATCAGCCACAGTATAGATGGGATCACCCCACCTTGAGGTATTCCAAGCTCATCTTGCTTCAACTTTTCGCTGTTCCCAAGAAATTCAGTAATAACTCTTTATTTCAGTATGGTCATTATGATGTGATGGATCCCTGCAGCAACTACGCCAGGATTCCATATGGTGATTTTTTTGATGAAATTTATCAATCGCCTATCAAATTCTATCCAGGGAGATTATGTTTTAATTAAATAATGAGAATGACTCACTGTGGAGCAATTCTGACCAGGAGTCATTAATTCTTTTAACATCCATGGACCGGATTGGAGTGTGCTTTATCCAGAATATAAAAGAATAAAATAAAGAATAAAGCGAAATACAATATAATTTATATAATAGTTAACAACTAGCTTTCATATAACGTAAAACTGATTTTTAATTGATAGTTTGGTTTTATTGGGAGAAGCAAATCTTCGCTCATATTTTCGTTTCCAAATTTCTAACAAATTTATGCTTTACTAAATGATTTATAGTTCATTTATTTATTTGATCCTCATATTTCTCCGGTTCTAGTCCTTTAATGTTTGGTTTCAAATAAAAAAGATGTTTAATATATTATTAATATTACTATATATACCTTGCTGGATCCCGTCCAATGGCTGTTTTGTTTCTTAACAAATATCATCTCACTTAGTCAACACTTTTATTTTATTTCCAATTTTATGGGAAACAATTTTGTAGGAAATTAACGAAAACAAATTGTACTTAAATGAATTTCATTGCAAATAATAATGTTTTGAAACTAGATTTTGATAAACCTTTAATTTGTTTAATCTTTAATTACAATTTGCCACTAAAATATATTTTTTTATTTAGAAGTTTTTTATATCTAGCTTCACTGTAACTCGAAAAATACGTAAATCCATAAAAAGCCACTAAATAATTTTGTACAGCTAGATTTGAATTTGAAACCTCAGTGCAGTAGTTAGATTTAGAACAACTATTAATTTAGAAAATTTTTATTTTACAAGTATATGTTTTGAACTACATTTGCAAGGGTGTCTGAAAATGTTTAGATATATAGAATGGAAATATGTTTGAAGTACGAGTATTTAGATATTATATTTTGTGCTTTTATTTGCAATTAATGGCTTTATTTAGCATGACATATTTTTATTTCGTGTTTTGTTTAATAATAATTTTAAAATTTCCCAGACAAACTATTGTGTCTACAGAAAATGTTATTCAATTCGAATAAAATTTGTCGCTTATCCCTCAGAGTCTTACTTATTTCGAAAATATATAAACGAAAGTATTTTTCCTGTTTTGTGATGAGATCATAAATTTGTTAAAGATAATTTATACAAAACAATTTAAAATCTTTCTGCTGAAAAATAAACAATATGTTAATTCCGTTATGAAGGACAAAATTTATACAAATTCACAACAAGTTAATCTTATGAATTCCATTTAACCCAAAAACAAATATACTACAACCTATTAACTTTTGGTTTACGATGTTATGTTTATGTAATACAAGGTGTTTCTTAAAAATTCTTAAATATACTTAAAACCATTTACTCCCAAATTATGACTTGCAAATATAATGGTTAATCCTAAAGACATATGTATAATGATATTTTGTTGGAAAATGTGTCAATAGAAGCTTAAGTTTGTATTTTTTCTTAAGTAGTTAAAGTACGAGTATCTTAGTGGCTGTTTGCAGATTATGTTTAGCCTCAGGTGAACGTAAATACAGTTTTTCTTTCAGAACCGGGTAATTTTAAATGTTGATTTTCGGTTAACCGGTTTAGCCTCCCATAAAGTACAAATATGCAAACAATCATACAAACACAAATTCTTTTTTATAAAAGTGAGCAAACACCACAAATTATTTGATTTTTGTAACCTAGTGTTTACACATGAAAGTAATAGTTCGAAGAACTCAATCCATTCATACTTTTGCACTAACAAAATGACACATGCAGCCACCTGCAGCTCACTGTCTAGTGAATTTAGCTGGACAGTGAGTTTTTGATACTTTCTGCAAATGGACTTGAAAATAACAAATGCTTATATCTTAAAGGTTTATTTATTAAATTAGTTGTAGTATTATTATATTTGTGGCTTTTTGGCGGCATCATTCTCCTTCGGTAACATTTACAAAATTAACTTTTACTTGCATCTGTAAACACTCAAGCAACTTGTAGATATTTCGATGTATTTTTTGACATTTTCGTTACTTGAATGTGTAAATGCAGGATAAGATAATGAAAATCCTAAAATCTATCCATCGATTAAAATTTAAAAGTTTCGGTTTGATGGAGATTGGGTTGAATAATAGATTCGGTTATAAAAAAAATTTAAGTCGGACTCTAATGATTTTCATGATCTTAAAAAAATCAAAAAGGTCACTGGTGTGTACTCACTTTTGAGGCTGTGTATATAGAAGGTTTTCCTATATACAAATTTTAACATTTGCTTAACATTGTTGGTAGTTTGCCCATTTCTGTTCTAAATAATCATAATGATAGCTACTATATCTTCCCCTATATATAATTTGTCATATCTATGGAAGGTACCACAGCTACTAGTCCAATCCAGACCATTTTCAGACAAACTTCCCATCTATACGAACTATGTAAAATGACAATAATTAGGACAATAACTTTTTACTTTATATGGGAGATGACTCACCCCTGTTCCGATCCCTCCAATTTTTGGTCTAACTTCACGCAGTGATACGAAATTGATTCATATAAAGTTTGAAGACTTTCACAATTATAGTTCTCTATATATTGGAAAATAACTATTTAGTTTGCATGATAGGTGCCACGCCCACTAATACAATCACTCCCATTTTCAGCCAAAGTCAGTATAGTGATAAGAAATTAATTCGTACAAAGTTTAAATACTTTTACGATTATAGTTCTTCAGATATTCAAAATTATGGAATTGCATTGTATGGGTGGTGCCACGCCCACTATTACAATACCGTCCATTTTCAAACTATGGAAAAATTTAAAATCACCCGATACACCCAATATTTAGTTTATATGGAAAGTACCACGCCCACTTGATATTTAAAAATAAAGGGTATCATTTTCAGGATATAGGGGAACATACAGTAAAAGTTTCAAGAGGAATGGTCTAGTGGTTTAGGCTCCTATAAGTTACAAACAAACAATGTAATCACCATATTAAAAAAAATATATAAACAAATTTTACAAGCAGAACCAGTTTTTCATAAAAAAAAATTACAGCAAAATATCATTTGGTGATTACTTTTGCTCCACCTTGTAGATAGATAGATGAAACCATAGGAAATTATTAGGGATCTGATCCATTGTAGTTCCGTAAAATTCAAAAAGTTTAGGCTAAATCTTACTAATTAAATTTCCTTAAATTGGATTGAATAAATCATTATCTTCTTTCTATAAATATGTCTTGATTAGTGTGTATTGTTTTGAAACTTTGGTAAAATTATGGGCATTAGTGTACTTTTTTTCGGTATTTTAAGCTTTGACTTTTTCAATACCTTCATGACCACCAAACATTTAGTTTTGTGCATAGTTCCTTAATATTTCCATCCAGGCTAAAGCAGCTACTCTTCATTGTTACAATTATTTGTTTGTTCAACATTTAATCAATATACATAATTTTTAGTAAGCAATAATTACAATTTATGTATACAAAATGTGTTTAAATTTAATTTAAATTCAATTATTTTCAATTCATTCTTCTATCTTGTATACATAGTTGACAAATTTGCCATGTTAAGGTTTATTTAGCAGATAGTGACAGAATATTTAAATAATAAATATTATAATTTAATCCGATTAATACTAACTGGGTGATTTGCTATTTAAAACCATTTTTTCATTATAGAATTGATTTTACAAATCATCATATGGTTTAAATTAATTAATTTTTAAATACATACTACTTTGTTTGCTACTTTTGTTTATATTGTTTTTAAATATTGCCTAATACGCACAAGTAATATTAAAGTAATTTGCATTAATTTAAAAATAATTTATTATTAGTTTTATATTAATATAGTTAATAGAATTATATTACGTAGAATTGTTTGTGATGTAAAAATACTTTATAAAAAAGTAATTAAAATACTTGGTATTTGTCTTTAGAAATTCGTAATTTAATATTGTTTAAGTGGTATTTTAATTACAATTTAAAGGGAATGTTTTGATAGATTTACTATATAGAGAGAGCCTCATAAGTGAGTAAACACTAGTGAATTTTTTGATTTTTTTAAGATCGTGAAAATCATTTTAGTCCGACTTAAATCATTTTGTTTCAGAACCGAATCTATTATTCAGCACAATCTCCAACAAATCGAAACTTTTAAATTTTAATCTTAGATTAGATTTTAGGATTTTCATTATTTTTTTTTTTTAAAAATAGAATAATTTGTGGTGTTTACTCACTTTTGAGGATCTCTGTATATATTTGGCGACTTTCGATTATATCAAAGTGGTATGAATACAAGCCTTTCAATAATCATTATTATCCCCCCAACTTTAAACAATGTTAACTCTTGTAACTACGTTTTTTTGTGTATAAGTTTAAAATCAAAACAATTGCGTTTTTATTTAATCTAGGTTAGTTTATTGTAAAAAATAAATCAAAACATAAAATAACCACACTATTCTAAAGTTTTTTGTGGAGTGAGGTGGTTACTTTACTAACCACTAAAATTTTTGACTAAATTTTCTGACCAAACAAACGAAATAGCAAAGTAATACAGATATTTTAAAATTAATCTAACCACGGCAAAGTTTTGGAAAAAAAACATAAACGATGACTTCAAAAAATATAATTGTTTAGCAAAATAGTTTAAAGACTCTAGAAAAGGTGGTTAGAAAAGTGACCACTAAACCGAGAAGAGTTAACCAACCGCAGGGCACGAACATTAATCGACTTTTTACACGAACGGCAACACATGTCTTAACATATCGACGGCATTTATCAAAAATGGTTTATCTGCAAAAACCTAACTGTTCAGGAGAAGCAAAAAACTGTTTAATTCCCTAACTAGTGAGTATTTAACAAATCGATCTTCCACAATATGATTGATTGGCTTCTACTAATTCCCTAAAATATATATTATAAAATAAAACCCATTATTCACATTTTAACGGTAGATAAACCATTTTGTTTTAGAAAATTTTCGATGTTAATATTAAAATGAGTAGAAAAACCATTTTGTTTGAAAAAAAATTTAAGTTTAAATACTGTTGTTTTTCACTTTTAAAAAATTTTAGGATTAAGAAAAATAGAAGAAGAACTTACTTCAGGTCCAAATAATTATCTGTATGGTTAGTGTTAGGGTTTTTATTAATATTTATTAAATAAATTACATTTATTTTGAATGAAGATTATCATAGACAGAATGATATTCATTAGGTATCACAGATTTCAATTCCTGTAGATGTTTCCATTTACTGGTGGATATTGGAAGATATTCTTGGTGAATTGATTGTGGATCTATATATCCTGGGTATTTTTTTTATTCGTACTGGATGATCTTTGTACTCATCATTAAAACTGACTTTGTATTTTACACTACCATTCGGTAAATATAAAAGTGATTTTAGTTTTGAAACAGTTGGGCCATTCTTAGATCGTCCAGGACAAATACTAGAAAAGCGTATAATATTTTCATCGTTGACGTTTTTGAAAAAATTGTATTCTAAGTATTCGGTATCAAACGGTTTGCTTATTTCTTTGGCACCAACTATTACAATTTTATGCGCCTCTTTCGTTATATTGATATAAACATGAGGAATATATGGATTGGTCCTTCAACATTTTTTAAATTTTTGCATGTGCACTATCACATTCCATTTGAGTGTGTCCCTTTTCCAGATATTTTTGCTCAATATTTGTTTTTGTTTTCTATTGAGTAATTAGACAAGGCATTTGCGAGAAAATGGTTCACCCTTTAAGCAGTGTGTCTTAAAATGAAATTTGAGGACAAAAATGTTGCTATACTATTTATTTTTGGCTAAAGTAATAAACTCCCATCCCAATTATCGAATATTTTGTCCGTTAAACTGTGTGAAGATAGAAACATTTTGAAAACATATTTCAAATCTGCGTATTAATATTCATCAGCAAAGTTGAATTCGTTTTAAAATAATTACTTTATTGCAGATTTTTAATATACGACTGCTAGAAAATCTCGCAAATACATTGTAGATAAACCATTTTGCCTTCAAAAAAGAAGTGTTTATGTAGATAAACCAAACAAAAAATGTGAATAAGTCGCAAACAAATAAACATTTTGATCAGAAATTAATACCACAGGAAAAGTGCATCACAGGGAATAGTTTGGTATCTAAAACTCATTTTTACAAAATCTGCAGCTAAACCATTTTGGGTAAACACCGTCGATATAGAATACTTAATATCTTAAATTTAAAAATCAATACGTTCTCATTTAAATCATGTCACTTGTTGGTTGACTCTGCTTTATCAACTTAACGAACTCTAATTAAATTAACCTCAAAGTTTCTGTCACTTATTTAAAAGACTTCGTAGTTGTTTATTTTACGAATTTATAAGTTATTGTTCTTCAGATTTTACTGTTTATTTTTTGGTTTTCGTTGTCTAAATAGTAATAATTTATTTTTAATAAAGAAAACCACAGAAAAGAAATGTTTTTAATATTAAATTAATATACTTATTTTGTTAACAAAGAAATGCAATTCGAAGAAATGAAAGAAAAACTTTTATATACTGTTAAACTTGTATTATAATTTGTCCTTAAACAAAAAAAACTGTCATTTTATTTTAGCAATATTTAAGAGAGAATCCAAAGAATATGAATGACAAGTTAGCGGAGGTAAATCTTACATATCCTCTATGTAAAAGTAGATTTCCATTCGTCTCAACATTCATGATCGTTCAGACATACACGATCATATTCAGTGTATGATATTTTTACTTATAATCGGTTAAAGATCGATCGTTGTAGTATTCGGTATAATAATTTGTAATGAATTATTACTCAACAATAATTTTTACATGTGATTTGTGAGATTTAAAATGATCTTTTATGATTTATAAAAGTTTGTTGAAAAATTTGATGAGTATTTAAGTTGATATGGATATTTTTATAAATTTTTACCTAGGCCTTAGCATCTGGGCATTTTCCATCCATTGGATCCAAAATACTTATCTCTTTTTTAACATAACAACCTGTTCATAGTTCGTTTTCATTTTAATTCTCAGCAAATATCTCTAGCATTAAACCTACAAGGCTAATCATAATCGATAATATAACAAAGAAATTATGTTAAGTCATTAAATATAAACTATTCATTATAGCTGACAATGCATAAAATATATATAATGGCAACTCTAGAAAAAAATCATTTTCTTCTCATAACTTTTCCATAAAATTAAACAATTCAAATAAAATAGAGAAAGTTTTTCCTCTAATCAAGTTAAAAGACAAGTGTTGTTACAAAGTCTCAACAAATAAATACAATTTATTCTTATTTCATGCAGCAAAAATGACAATAAGTAAAGAAAAATATTTAAAAAAAAAGAAACAAAAGTAAAGTGAAACGAAGAAAATATAAATGAATGAACATAACTACTGCTGTAGCTAAGAGTATATAAAAAACAAATGACACAGGTGTCAAAGTTTTCAATATGAAGCTTATAAAAAATTATATATTTTGTTTGTGACAGTAGCAACACAATATCAACAGCAACTAGCAGTAGCAATATCAGCATGAACGCCAATAGAAATTTTACTTAAAGTAGATTTTGTAGGTGTATCTATGAATGTTTAACTTTGTCATATGCATAAACCCTCAGTTAAATGGAAATTTTACAAAGTTTTAATTTTATCAACTACTTGCATGTCAAACAATTTTATAAGAAAATTAAATTATTAAAAATTGATGCTTACAAAATGAAAATAAAGTGAAATTAAATACCTTGTCAAGGTGTTGCAAGGTTGACAGGAAATTTGAAAAATTATTACTATTACATGTATTTTATGTTTTATTTAAAATTACTAATTAAAATTCATGTTTTTCTATTAAATATTTTCTATTAAATTTAGTCATGCATGTCTTAACAAATGGCAGGACATGTTGAAGACAAGTGTCTTGAATTAGTTAGATTAAAGAAATTATAGATTAAATTGTACACAGAGAAAACAAATTCGTTATGGCAACCGAATTTGTCGCCAATCGAATTTAGTCGGTTACATCTACTATCAAATAAATCAGTTGCAATTACCGAATTTTTGAGGTCCTTGACACTTTATTGGTATACAGAGAAAATAAATTTGTTATGACAGCCGAATTTTTTCAAATTCAATCGGTTACCATACCAATCCATAATTCGATTGCAAGTACTGACTTTATGTTCCTATAAAAATGACTACAAAATGGTTTTTATTTATTTTATTTTCCAAAATACAAGTAATACAAAATACAAAGATTGATCTTTAAAATTGGCGGTGGGAACAGCAATGGTAGAACTTTTATTTTTACCGTGTTTTTGTTACATCTGCATTGCAGTTAAAATTATCTGTTTTCAGTTCTTAGTATTTCGTTTGAAACGGTTGCAGCAGACATAACAGCATCACCAAACATTTAATATTTCAATGCGACATCAACTGAAAAAACAAAGAGATCCGAAATATTTCGCCAAAAGTAACACCTCGTTCGTATACCTATTAAATCAGAGTTTAACTTAAATTAGCAAGAATATTCCTTAAAATGGATATTTCTAATAAGAGAAACATCATGTAAACTTACCATTCTAGGGATTTATAACCGCAACGGTCTATGGAATATTTTGATTATGTTTTTGGTGTTAATATTTTATTATGAATATTTTTTTCATATTTTATTTTCTGGTTTATTTTATTAGAAAATTTTTTGTTGTCAAATAAATCAACAAATAGTTCGATTGGATTATGTACTTATTTTTTCAGTTGTGAACATCGAATTTTGGAAATTGGTTTGAACAATTATTTGTTACTTTAACTAGAAGCATAATTTTAGGAGAAATTATTATAATACAACCAATATATTGATTGTAACCACCATATTTACTATTAAAACTTGAATTTACATCTGTTGAAGTTACTGAATCACATAAACTAATTTTAATCTGGCACAAATTGATTACCTGAACCAATTTAACAATTGTTGGAATCGTAATATAATTACTAATGTATATTTTTAGCTGTAAATATGGAAAATCGGTTGAATTAATACATTTTCCATAGTTATAATAAATTTTCAGTTTAGTTAATTAAATATTAATAATTCTAACCGTTTTCCAACCAAACTGTTTTCTGTGTGTAGTTAAGCTTTTGTCATTGAATATTAAATGTATTAGATTATAAAGCACAGTGAGGCAGAATAAAATTTCTAACTGGCTGGTTCGATTGACATAAAAATACACACAGGCGTAGCAGAGGAGTATTCTAGTTTACGGACTCGTAGGTGCGGCGCTGCACAGTGGTATAGAAAAAAAGAGGGAAATAAATCTGAAACTACCAAACGGTTAGCCCGGTTTAAATGAAATTTCACATGCGCAAAGAGTAAGGATTGTCGAATTTAAGTTTTGAACTTGGACTACAGACGTCCACCAGGGACGCAGTCAAAGGTCCACAAAGTAGGACACCACAAACAAATTACATATATTAAATCTACTCTACTCTACCCGTCATAGCTATCAATTATCTCTTCTAGCTTAGGAGATATTCGCATTTTAAAATTAAATTTTCAAAATTTTTACCCATCCTACTCCTACTACAAATGTTTCCCGATTTTCTACATTTTTACTTTATCAAATTTTGTTTAAAAATCATCAAAAATTGTTTAAAAATCATGACTGACTCCAAAGTTATACGCATTTGGCGATGTTTCGCTAGTTTTTTGAGAATAAAGTAATTTTTTTCTTTTTTATCTAAAAAATATCTAAAAAGATGTATAAGGAATTTATATTTTACATAAAATATTTAGAATAAAAAAAAAAAAATTATTTTTATACCGAGGAGACCAGGATCATCCCAAAAATGGGATTTTTCAAAAAATGTTTTGCGGCATTTTTTTTTATCAAATTTCAAAATTGATTTCTAGTTTTGCATTTTCAAAAGAAAAATCTATATAACTGTGAAATTTTATTCAAAAAGATTCATAAATAGAAATTTAATTTCAATTTACATCTTCGCAAAAAATAATTTTTTTGTCATGTTTTTCAAAAAAGTATTCCATGAATGTTTTAATTGTCAAAAGGTACTTTTTCGAATTTTTTACAAATTGATTTTTTGGTAATTTTATAATATTTGGGTTGAAATCTTTTAGAAAAAATCAATTTCCCAAAATTTTTAAATTTTCAAAAAATTAGGTACCTTTTGTTCTGCGGCTCCTCATATATTTTTGAAAAATAGATAAAATCTATTATCTACTTACATATATCATGTCTTGTTTTTTACGTTGAAAATTAATTAGAGAAATCTTAATATCTGGCAAAGAATTTACCTAACATATTATAAATGAAAATAACAGTGTTGTTTTCACATAAAATCATACACATACAAAAAAAATTAATCTTTATTTTGTAAGAATCCAAAAATAGACTTTAAAGTCGAGTGTTACAGAAATATAGAATTTGATAGGTTTTCAGTCAAAACCCCACTTTCAAATTATAGACACTAAAAAAAATGTGTCCAATTTTATAATAGGGTCCTTAACAGGTACTTCCGAATTTATACCATTTAATGCCGAGCTTTCGGATTTAGCCAATCTTTAACGAAATACAATTTATATGTTTCGAATACGCCATATGAGCTTTTATCAACAAATATCCTGAAATTCCAATTTTTGGTATTTTATTTAAATATTTGTTACAACTTACAAGATTATTTTTCTAAAAATTGTTTTAATTTTTATCAATTAACTATTGTTACGTTTTTACCTTTTAAAAAAGGTGGTTTATTTTTTGATTGCAAAAAAAAAAACAGTTTATTAGTTTAAAATTTGTAACAAAACTTTATTTATTTTCGATTTACGCAACAATTTAAATAGTCACTTTCTTTTAATGTCCACACTTATATTAAATTAAATACCAATTGCAACCTCTGCCTCTAGTTATAAAGAGCGTCATCTTCCATCCAGTAGTTTCATGAATTATCTTAATGGACAAAACTAAAATCATCTATTTCTAGAGCTTTTATCTTAGCAGCTCAAACATTTAGTGTTGCTAAAAACTGCGTGCTATCAACATTGTTAATAAGTAGAAGCATTTAGTGATGGAAATGTTTATAAACATGATGAATTTTGCAAGCATTCGTTACAGACCGATAAATTCAATTCGCTAATGCAAAATCGTAACACTATTTTGAATTACATATTCAATACACGTATATACTAATAAAGGATCTATATGTATGTTCATGATTTTTATATTTTCTGATTTGCAATCAATTTTCTTGATTGAAAATGTAATAATTTTTGATTATTTGTCCAAGAAGTTGAAAATCTGAGATTAAATAAGTGATAACTTAAATGTAATGAAAATATTACCACTTTAAATAAAACCGCCAATATAACTATATCATATACACAATTACATTTACACCTCCTATAATTTTTTTAAAAATTAATCTACAAAATAATAAAATTATTCATTATTTCACAACCGTCTAGCAGTACAAAATTGAATGCCCACCTGTTTGTAATTTAATATTTTACTGTAAAACTCAATTTTAAGTAACTTTCAGTCTCTTTTTTTCCTTTAATATTTTATTTATTCATATTCTTCTACTATCTTTGCAGAATGATTACTTCCGTTCGAAACGCAACAAACCATCTTTGTCAATTGTGAATCCACTGGATGTTTTGAGGCAACGTTTGTTACTGGAAATAGCTCGTAGGCAAATGAAAGAGAATTCGAGACAGGTAAGTTTCACAAAAGAAATATTTAGCCAAAATATTAAATATGAAAAATGAATGTACTTCAATATTCTTGTGTTCACAATAAAATGCGTAATGTTGGTTATTTTGTGGCCAACATAAAATGGAAATTATTCAAATATAAATGTAAAAAAATACTATGAAATAAGTAGCATCAAAAGAATAACTTTTTACAACAATATTAGTTATGAACAAAAACAACCTAAGTAATCTCAGTATATAAGTTAAAATTTAGTTAAGTATTTTAATAAAGAATTTGCTATTTTTTCGAATGGTATTTCAAATAATATTTCAGCAACAAACAATTCTTTAAACTTTAATAAAATACCTTGAAATAGAAAAACATTGTTTATGAAACTACATACATTGAAATGCATGAACTCCATAGAGGTATGAATTTTCAAATTACTACCGGAAATTATTACATGTTTAATGATCACTACTAGGAACGGCCCATTCCAGAGAATCGACATATTGAAACTCTAAATTTTCTTAATAGATTTTATATTAGTTTTCTCTAAATGAATTACTATACTTTTGCTATAAAAATATGCAGGTGTAGGATATTATATGGTCTGACGATATCCCCTAATAGCTCCCATATAAGGGCCACATGAGAAAAATATAGTAACGCGCATAAATATCAATATTTAATAAAATATTTAACACAAAATTTTTTTGCAAGTTTGCATAGATTTTGTGACTATCGAACCTTTATTAAATAAAAAATTAATATCTTTTAAACAGAGAACATTTAAATAATGTAGCAAGGCAGAATCAATTTTCGTAGATCCTCGAACAGTTTGATTTTCAGTCCAGCAATAAAATGATAGACTTTTGCAATACAAAGTGGTAAAAACTTAGCTGACGAGAGTAATAAGCTACTTTTTGCATATCAAAAACTAATGTCAATGTGCTTTCTGGTATCTTTTTCATGAATTCGCAAATCTGTCACAAGTTTAACTTTCATCTGAAGATCAATCTAAGTTTGATAAAAATTCGATATTGAAATTGTTTGAAGAATTGTTACGAAATAAAGTTTGACTTCCTTTTAAACTAGCATTCATTGTACATTGAAAACAATTTGCCAATGTTAAGGCTGCTATCTAAATATATACATACGTTTGGATTTATATGACTCTATGTAGCTACAATTATGGTTACAGTAAACAAGTATATATTTCTGACAACCATTTTTATTATGAATCATTATATTATGCTGTTCTCAGATTATGATATCCATAAGCCGAGATCAACATAATATGGTAAGTCCTTTAGCATAAAATGGTTGTCACAAACATATCGAGCCCTTAGCGTCAAATTATCGTAAGCGACAAAACACAAATTTTACAGGAGAAGGTTTTTTTGATTATTTTGAAATTTATACATAGAATTAAAAATGTTATGATGCGATATAATATAATTTCGTTCAAGCTATTTGTCTATTTTTCAAAAATATATATAACTTTTGACAATTAAAAATTCATGGAATACTTAATTGAAAAATACGACAAAAAATATTTTCTATTGAATTTTTGCATAGATACAAATTTTTCGAATTGAAATTAAATTTTTATTTATGAATAGTTTTTAATGAAATTTCACAGATGTGTAGATTTCTATTTAAAATAGAATAATAAAAACAAGTTTTGAAATTTGTTATCAGCAATCCCGCAAATCCCAAAAAAGTGTTGAAAAAATCCAAAAATGTGAATTTTTAGTTTTTTGGTTATAATATCCATACCAGGGTAGGGGATATCGGAAGCCTTTACAAAATAATTAGAAACATATTAGGCCACCTAAAATTGGTTACTATATTTTGATATCGAATATGCGATTTTAGAATTTTTGACCTAAAATTTAATTTAACATAAAAAATAGGTGTTTATTGAATGGACCTGGTCTCCTCGATAACAACAATTTTTTAATTGTTTTTCAATTAAAATATTTTATAAAAACTTAGCTTTCAGAAAGTATATATTCCTTATACATCCTCTTAGAAATTATTTGCGATAACTTAAAAAAAAAAGTACTTTTTTTCCCAGAAAATTAGCAAAAAATCGTAATTTTAAATTTTTTTAAATTCGAATGCATATAACTTAGGACTTAATCATTATTTTTAAACAATTCTTTTTCTATTTGACACATAAATGTGTTGTTACTCCAACAAATGATAATTGGAGAAGATCGGAAAATATTTGGACATGCTGTTACCAAAAAACTGGAGTGTGGTGGGTAAACATTTTGAAAATTTAATTTTCAAATGCGAATATCTCCTAAGCTATAAGAAATATTTGACAGCTATGACAAGGTTTTTTATAGTGCTCGATGAGAAGATTATATGTGTGTAATTTTTTTGAAATCGGAACACAAACGAATAAATTGAATCGTTTTAAAAATATAACATGCCTGAGGTGTCCTACTTTGGGGACCCTTGGGCGCGCCCCCGGTGTGCCCATGAGGTCAAGGTTCAAAACTTAAACTCGACAACACTTTTTCTTTGCGCATGTGAAATTTCATTCGAACCAATCTAACCATTTAGAAGTTACAGATTTATTTCCCTCTTTTTGTTCGATACCACTGTGTTTCGCTTACGATAAAATTCGTTTTCTGTAAAATATAAACATTAACTTACGATAAAATCTTACCCCCTATAATTTTGAAGTTATTAACAATTTTGATATTCTGAGAACGCTAAAACATCAGTCGGTCCATAAAATTTTAATTTTTGCAAAAAAAAAAAATTTGAAATCGTCTCAAAAAAAAGTGGCTTTGGTCCCCCTTCTACCCTAATCAGTTTTTTTTTATCAGGTCACATGTTACTTCAAATGGACTTTAAAATTTCAAAGGATAAATAAGTATCAGCTAAGAAGCTAAGAAAGTCAGCAGTCAAATAATGTTGTATATTTTCCTCTTGATTCAAAAATAAGATGGAAAAATTATTTTTAAACATTTTTATGAAAATTTAATTTTTGAGTGTTTTTCCAACGTATTAAAACAAATTTTGACCGTATATTTGATGCAGGGGCAAAACACATAACTTTATTACAATCCTGAACTTTTAAGTTTTTATTTGATGCCAATTTTGAATCAGATAAATTTATTACGTATACTTTCTTTTGAAAACTGTGTATCCTTTGAAATTTTAAAGTCCATTTAAAAGGTCATCTGATCCTATCATAAAAAACTGTATAAAAAAGATTAAAATTGTTACAGAGTGTTATAAAACTTTAATTTGTAAAAATTATAAATTGTTAACCACAAGAAGTTTACGGGAAACAACATGTGTCTATACAAGTAGTATTTAACAAACTCTCTCTCTACAAAACATATTTTTTTAAATTTAATCATAAAAAAATCCTTTAGTAAAAATTCCTAAAAACATAGATGTGGGACCACACAAAAAATATATGCGCATTTTTCAATTTGTACAAGAGACAGACAAGCACCTAAAATCTTATTACCGCAAGTCTAAATAACTTAATATATTAAATCGCTTTTAACTAAATATATTGTAATACACCTTAAATAGTATTTTTTTACACATAACCCAGCAGCACTTTTAAATAAAAATGTTCACTAATGTCTGATTAATATATGTTTGGGTCATTTGACACATATGTGCCTAATGTAAAGCAGAGCGTAGTTAATTGGCACTTGATATATCCCAGGTAATCTAGCGTAAGGTCAACCATCACTTTAGTGTCTCTTAGTAATCTAGGATGTAGTCATAAATAATATGTTTATTACTGAGCTTTAAAAAGTAATAATTTTACCCACCAGAAATAGGCTGTTGGAGAGTCAATTGTTACTGAGTGTCCTTTTGACTTGAGTTCCGTCTAGGATACGCACATGTTGCCAGTGCTGACTCTAAATAATAGGTAAAATCAATAGTTTGGCACAATCACACAGAACTGCAGGCAGCCAACATACACAAACTCTCATTAATACTGATGTAGTATTTATATACAATTTAAATATTGTGCTCCATTACTCACTCGTATTTTACATGCGACAATTTGTGTCAGAAATACAAACATATGTATGTATATGAAGGCATATTTTATATCCTGCATGTGTTTGAAACTTCAAGGCATTTTATATAAACTCTTATGCCTGTTTATATATTGGTATGTTTAAGCAAATAAGCCAACAAAAAAAAAAGAAATCCATTCCTGTTTACAGTTATTTTGTAAACATATTTTCATCACTTACTTGTTGTTTGTTTTTAAAATTTTTTTCCTTCAATCTAAAAGAGTGCTGGTTGTTTTATTTTCTTAAACAACACTCTGCTCTACTCAAACACGTTAAGTCAACAGCAGCAGAAATGCCTGCCTGCCTTCCTTTGGTAAACACATTTAAAGGAATTCTTTAGCAAGATTTTCCGTTTTGGAGAAATATTTACATCAATTGGGTTGTTTGCATAAAGCAAATGACACTAACAACTTTTTACAGTATTTTCCACAATTCAACCGCTTAATGTTTTTATACTTTGGATATGTGTACGTATTTGAATATTCAGCCATTCATGCTGGTACATACAAACTTACTCATTAGGATGGTGGTTTGTTATGAAATGTTAAAAGTGGTTTTGGAATTTTAAGATACGATATTTATAGAAAGTGAAGAGTAAATAGCTGTAGGTTAGGTTTGTTCCATGAGTATAAAATACATAATTTATATTGTGTCGCTGCTCATTTTAATTCTGGGACTGAATTGCTCGTAATTATCTTATTCAAGATTATGGTATTCGATATCGAGTAAGACATTTATAACATTTTATTAAAATTTTGATATCGAAATCATTTTTCGATACAATAGCATATTCGATCACGAATACGCTAATTCGACATCTGATCATAGTCAAATACGTTTCTGAAATTTCATAAAAATCCCCAAAAAAGTTATACTAAAATTCCGAAATATTAGATAATTAAACCCTTGACCATATGAAAGTGTTAAAATTTCTTGATAATGATAAATATTTCATTAAATCTCGGCCATCATTTTTTAATATTGCTATATCCACCATCAAAAAAGATGGGGGTATATAGATTTTGTCATTCTATTTGCAACATATCAAATTATTTGTCGTAGACCCACATTTGTATATATTCCGGATACTCTAGATATGTCCTTCCGCCTTCCCAAACGAAATGAGCTAGCTGGCTGACATTTTGCACAAATACTCTCTGTTGATAATTTTTAAACTATTTAATTATTAACATATCAAACCAATTAAGAACGTATGGTCGGTCAATTACTACACTAAGTAAATGAGCAAAAATATTTTTCTTTTAAAATATCAATATTCGTGAGTGATTTTCGGAAGTGGGCCTTATATGGGAACTATGACCAATTATTATTTACGGTGAATTTTGTATATATACCTACTAGGGTATTCAATTAATCGGGTTTCTGGTTTAATCGGTTAATCGAGCAAATAATTAATCGAGGTTTAGATTTATTCGGTTAATAATCGGTTAATTTAAAATTATTCGATTAACCGAATAATTTATATTTTCATTTTAAATTTGAAATACAACAACGAATTTTGTGTACAAAAACATAAAAAAACAGCAAATAAGGTATTTGAGATCATTTTTGTAAACATATCGCCTATTTGCTGCAACAACGTCCTAACTTAAAATCCGTGTTTTATGAACTGAGTAATACAAAGTTCATTAATCTTTAATATAGTATCATCTGTTTTCAAAAAAGTCAATTATTTTTTGTGTGAAATAGTTTTTTTGTTGTAAACATCAAAATTAAAATTCATGTTTTCTCGTATATTTGATAAGTAAAAATTTGGGTTAAATACAGATTAGAAAGATATTAACATCTACTATTTATATTTCTGAAATCGCATGATTTGTTGAAAATGTATTTAAGAAATAGTAAAATGTCATAAAATATTCAAAGACGTTTTTCACGAAACGACTTTTTTTGAATTATGACGTTGTTGCAGCAAATGTGTGAGTTTTTTTAGGGTTTTAGTGAGATCTTCTGAAATAATATTTTATAAAAAGAATATAATTTAAACGATTTTTTTTCTTTAGATTTAATAAAACTTTTCTTGGAAAAAAACTCTCTCGCTGATTGCATATGTTGGAGAAATCAAAAGCATGATAAAGAATATTCCTTTTTGGATTGTTTTAGATTTTGATTAATTTAATAGTTTTGTTTAGTTATGATAAAAGACTAATTTCCAAAAAAAATTTCGTCTATACATGCTAATACAAACAAATTTTCAAAGACATGTAAATTAAATATGTCAGTTGTTATACATACTCACTAATCACGTTTATTGGATGTTCAAAAATATTTAATTTTAATTTGAAATTTGTATTTGAATTGTATTATTGAAATTTAAAGTGCAAAAAAAAGGAATTTCGGTTAATCGGTTAATCGACACAAATTAATCGGTTTATTTGTTATTTGAAAATCGGCAATTTTAAATTATTCGAACAGTTAACCGTCCAAAATTAATCGGTTAACCGATTAACGGTTAATCGATTGAATACCCTAATACCTACATTTGTAAGAGATTTATGCACGTTAAAGTGATTTTCGGAAGCGGGTCTATTTGGGAGCTATGACTAATTATGGACCGATCGTAACAGAATTTGGTGACATGAATTTCGTATATATAAAACTTTTTTGGAGCGAAATTTGTGGAGATTAATATATAAATTAAACATATATGACCGATAAAGTCCAATTTCGGGAGGACATTTGTATGGGGGCTAGGTGAAACAATCGACCAATTTCAGCCAGTTTCAATAAGCTTGGCGGTTGGGCCGAAAAAATGATATGTACCAAATTTGGTCGAAATATCTTCAAAATTGTACTTTGCGCACAAGGTTTACATGGACAGCCAGCCAGAGGGACAGACGGACGGACATCGTTTAATTGACTGAGAAAGTGATTCTATATATATAAATATTGGATATAAGACTTAAAAATGCGGGATATTCAATAGATGACGTATCTTTTGATGGCAGTTTTTGTTTTTAGTAACTTCCCAGTATGCAAAATGATTCGAAGTTATGTCGAAAATGAATAATTTTTTCGTAAAATTTTGTCGATATCGACTTCGATATAATGTCGAGAATGTGCGTGTTTTACTAAGTAGAGTGCAGAGTGATAAAGAGTCGAAAATTATTTATTATTCTGATTCTAATTTTTATCGATATACTATACCTTTTTCGGTATTAAAAATGTTCTAAATTGATTCGATTTCGATTAAATATATGAACAATTTTGTATACTTTATACTATCGAGCAATTTCTTCTTTAAATAATGCATATTCAATACCTTTATTATTATCCAATAATGTTGCGTTAGATGTGTTTTCATTTTCAAATGCAATAAACTCTGAACATATTTCTGATGCTTGCTGATTATGAGATTCGAATTGTCAAAAACAACATCAATAATTGGCTGCGCTTTTCTTTTAAGACGTCTTTGATCCATTTTTCGTGTTAAACTATATTTTTATGAATATGTTATTGATAGGATAAGAAATAAAATTTGATTTTCTCACAAATTGACAAAAGAATAATATGTATGTATATGAATTTGTCAATTTGTGCAAAAATAAAATTTGACATTAAAAAAAAACTCGAACATTATTCGCCATTTCTATAAAATATTAAAATACGATATTCTAAAAAATGTAGATTGGATAGAGCATCATAATAAATTCATATTTTCGATTTTAATGCGAAATAAGTTCGATAAAAAGAACTGACTCGAAATGTTGCATACTGGGTTATATGTCATTATGAAGAATACATAACTGTAATTTATTTTCACTCAGTTATTGAACACTATAGTGTAAACAAGTTAATTTTTATTGCTTCGACAAAGCTTATGGTGAATGTGATCCATCGGTTTCAACGTGCTTGAGATGGTTTGTGCGGTTTAGAAGTGGTGATTTAGACATGGAAGCCAAAGATCGCCCAGGCCAGCCAAAAAAGTTTGAAGGCCAAAAATTGGAAGCATGAAGATGGTTGTAAAACTCAACAAGAGCTTGCAGAATCATTGGGAGCTACTCAGGCAGCAATTTCAAAACGTTTGTGAGTAGCAGGATTCATTCAAAAGCTGTGAAATTGGGTAACATACGAATTGAAGTCGAGACACCTTGAAATACGATTTTTCATGTTTGAAATGATGTTTAAATGCTATAAAAGAAAAAAATTTTGGGCCAGAATCATTACTTGCGCAACTGATTCGTTTGAAGCAAGTATTGGCCGAAAAACGTTCTGATATGATACCGTAATATTCCATCATGACAATGCTCGGCCGCATATTGCAATACCTGTTAAAAAGAATTTAGAATGAAGTTGTTGGGAAGTTTCGCCTCACCCGCATTATAGTCCGGACTCGGCCTTGTTTGACTATTATTTGTTTTAGTAGATGAAGAACGTTCTCTCTGGGATACGCTCCACTTAAGAAGAGAGTAGCCGAAATTTGCTTGATTCATTCTTGGCCTCAAAAGATGGACAGTTCTTTTTGCGCGGAATCCAAATGTTCACAGAAAGATAGGAAAAGTTTAAAAATAAAGCTAACAATTTTAAAAAAATCCTGCATTTTTTTTTTGCGCGGAATCCAAATGTTCACAGAAAGATAGGAAAAGTTTAAAAATAAAGCTAACAATTTTAAAAAAATCCTGCATTTTTAAGTCTTACACACATATACCACATTATGCCTCAACCCTTTCATTAGATATGCGATATTTAATATTTGTGTCCCATCTCCCTTCTGCACCTACGGCTACCCGTGTTATTGTTAGATCAATAGGGTAGTGTGCTGAAACAATGGCTGCTACTAAGTTTGAAGACTCTCACTATAATGATTCTTTAGATATTCAATGTTTAATATTTGCATCTAATGGGGGTACCGGTCCCCCTGCTCCTATCGAAATATTAAGTAGACTATAGCTCGTTTCGGATATACAGGAAGATATTGTACAACACATTCTTTTTTAGCTTCGTATTCATAAATGTTGAACAAAATATCTGACCTTTGGTCAGAAAAATAACTCTGGTACACACGCGAGGATATCAGGTTCGGACTATAAAAGAGTGCACGATTTTTCTTGATGTGTTTCGACGGGAAGGAGTTATGCTCTATTAAGTAGGTGATTTTTGAGCAATTGGTACCTTTTAAATTTCTAAAAGACATAAAGTCTTTAGTTTTTTAATACTGTCTCCAAATCTTTTAAAACAAAAAAGTTAAAGTCATATAAGAATTAAAATTTGTTACGAAATGTTTTAATTTTAGCAAAATACTGAGATAGTCTATTTTGGATCACCCTGTTGGCTGTGATATAGTTGAAGTAGTGTTGTAATTTTTAGGCTCCTTGTATTTATTTTCAAATGAGTAACATTAGTTTAAAATCCATAACCATATTATTTTTGGCCGGTTTTTCAAAATATGTGCCACTGAAGTCCTTTCAAGAATCTTTTCTCAATATTACTTGATTTGAGTTGTTCCTAGAAGTGTGCTCTATTTATTTTCTTAATATCTATTAAGAATAATATTTAAAACAAATTAAAAAAGCTAAAATTTTGATTACAAAACTATATCAAATATCCTAGTACCTACCTAATACGTAATATGTTACTTTTACTCGCACGACGACATGGCTGAGGAATTTGGAAAGGAAAATGTAAAATAGTTAAACATACTTATTCATCGTAATTTTATGCCACCGCAAACTGCACACAAAAGTTGATTATAAACGATGTTTAACAGAACGTAGAAATAAATTTTCGCGCGAGTAGACGAATCTTGTTGCACGCACAAATTGATTTGTCAGGCTGGTTGAGTTTTTAAGAGCTTTTCGCAGGCCTGTTAAAGATACCAACAAGTAGTACACACTTCTCTAGTATGTAAAAATACTTCAACGTATTATTTGAAAATGGTATGCACACAACGACTGGAATGTAAAATAAAATTAGATTTGATTTTGTAACAAATTACCATTAAATGTATGCATATTCTATAGTATTTGGATTGTTCTTTTTCAATAAATTTATTTAAGTTTGATAGAATTTAAAATATTTTTAAATTAAAAAATATTTGTAAAATTACTTGAATATTAAAATTAATTAAATTTGCCATACAGAGAGTAGGGTGTCTTTGTAATTTAGGTCTGCTGTATAAATATCAATTTTACATGTCTCCTTTAATGTTCAACGATTAAGAAAAAAAATTTGAGTAACATACATTTAAATTGATTTAGACACATAATTTTAGGGCAAGAAAATGAAATATAAATTGAAAAATTATATAAAATAAAATATTATTAATGATGATAATGTTCTTACTTAGCATGGCTTAAAGCATGTTGTCTCAAAAAGTCTATAGTCATACAAAAATTCATATTACGTTGTGTAAGACTCTTTTGTTATTTAGTTTTTAGAATCATATTATTTATTATAATTAAATTTTATAGTAAAACCAACAAGGTAAATAATTGACTGGATCTAGAAAATTTATGTTTAAAAATGCTAAATACTAAAACATATTTTTTTACCACAGATTTTAAAAATTTTTAATATCATCTTTTCTCACTTTGTTAATAATTTGGGTTTAAAAAAAGTCAGCTTCCTGTCTCAGCGGTATTGCCGTCGAACATCATTTGAGGAGCCGCAGAACAAAAGGTACTTTTTTGAAAATTGAAACATTTTTGGTTTTTTCTAGAAGATTTCAACCCAAATATAAAAATACCAAAAAATCAATTTGTATAAAAATTCGAAAAGGTACCTTTTGTTCTGCGGCTCCTCATTTGTGAAGTGCCGCTGCTATTTTTTAATTTATCTATGTATATTTTTCCCTAGCACGTCGATGTCAATTTATGTTATTATCATGAAAAAATTATAGAATTTGAAATGAAAATATTTTGTTTTCTTTACTAATTATTATTAGGCTAACAAGAATTGTATGTCTAGCCACTCAGTCAACAGTTGTAAAAGTTATAAGATGAAATAGGTGTGGAGTGGTCAATTTAACAACCTGTAGTTTAACATCTGTAAAATAGGGTGGCCCTTATATTAAACTTTGTCCATATTTTCAAATATGGTCAAAAAGGGGAAGCTATATTGGATTTGTACTGATGTTTGTAACGCATATAGTCCAACAACCACTTTAAAGTGTATCATCATATTTAAAACTTAAAACTTTTTCCGGATCAATCCATAATTGACCATGACAATTGAATCTACGCTCCGGAACGAACCGATTCCTAATTGGCCAAAGATTGTCAACTCAGAAACATCTGTATCAATCGGAAGGTTTTTCTCCAGGGAAGAACTTCCATCAACAGCGGAAATGTTAAAACAGCAATAAAAACAAGCATTCAAATTTGGATCTTTAAAAATATCCATCGTCAAGAAATATACATATACCCACAATGATTTTGTTATGCCGTTTTTAACATATCGAAATATTCGTTTTAGAACCAAGATCCAGCTATGTCCGTCCATTCTTCCATCTGTCCGTCTATCCGTCTGTATGTCTGTCTGTTGAAAACACGATAGTCAAATGAGCAATGTCAGTCCATGATTTCACCAAGACCTCATATAATTGTCCCCACGGAATACTGTTGATTATGCGGCAATCCTGATCAAAATTTGCACAAAATAAGTTCTAAGCACTCTGAAAGAAGAGTAATGGTCAAAAGTCATTCTTCAAAAAATGACTTGAACATTCACAATTTTCATATAATAACATTCTGCTACAAAATTACACACTTGAATGAAAAATTATCCGGGAAACCCCAAACCCTAGTTGTAGGCATAGGTGAGGACATACTGAAATCGTTTTCAAAAATTTTTAAACACCCTCAATATTTTGAGTTATTTTGAAAAAACTGTTTTAGGGTAGGTCGTAGTACTTTAATACCTCTAAAAGTTTTTATAAATAGTTTCGCTTTCTTTTTTATTTTTTTTCGTAAATTTTCAAATTCAACAATAATTATTTTAATTTTTTTCTATAAAACCCTATTTTTTTGCACAGTATATTAAAGAATATTTTATGTAGACAAAAACGAGACATTAGTTCTTAAAATCGGTTTATACTTGCAAAATTTATTAAACTTTTTCGGAAAAAGTTCTACAAAATTTATCTTGTAAATTAAAAATTGTACAAATATTTTTTTGTACAGTTTTTTTTTGTATTATATGCGCTGGGGGAGAAAATACTAAAACATGTATTCATGAAATGTTACAATTTTCATTTGATTTGAATAATTAATACCATGTTTTTTTAACAACTAAATTTCCATTATAAATTGATATAAATTTTTATAGGTTTCCATATCAAAATTAGCAATGAAAACCGACTAGAATAAAAAAAGTTGATAAATTGTATCAATACTTATAACTTACAAATGTGTGCACGTCATTTTAAAGCGTAATGAGTTTTCTTTCCAAACCCGTTAAAAAATTTAAAGTCGGATAAAAACTGACTGAGTTACAGATCCATAAGTTGACTAACATCACTGAAAATGGTTTTTTCAGAATAACTTCTGAATTTGAGGATGTTTCTGATATTTTTTGACAACACAATGTACTCAGCAAGACCT
The DNA here is from genome assembly GCF_958450345.1 of Calliphora vicina. Taxonomy (NCBI): domain Eukaryota; kingdom Metazoa; phylum Arthropoda; class Insecta; order Diptera; family Calliphoridae; genus Calliphora; species Calliphora vicina. Next base: position 46,310,240 of record NC_088780.1, read on the forward strand.
ATAACCCACGCTAGGTCGTTTTCCTAGTTTTTTTTTCATCGTAGCACCGTGTAATTAATATCGTGATGAAATTGCATATAAACAAGTTTTATATGAACCTACGTCTTTTTACCAACTTTTGTGAGGACCGGTCCATACTTGACCCTACACCCATATAATTCCTATATCAAAAAAGTATTCTATTGTCATTGACTCGGCACAGCCGAATAGTTAAGTTAATCCTCATTTAGCATTTATTAAAATCGGAAACAATTTTTTTAATTTTTCAAAAATTGGTTTCAAACAAATTTTGTATTTGAGGTATGTATGAAATTTTAGGATTTTGTGAAGTGTCACATTATAAAGAGCTATGGGTAAATTAAATATGAAAACTACAATAGTTTGAATTGAATTTTTTTTAAAATTTAATTTTTCTGAAAACTAGATAGAAACTCACCTAAAACCACAAACTTCAAATAAAAAGTAAAACATCTTAACTTTAAACGATTTTATTCAAATTTGAAGAATTTGATTTTTGGAAGCCAGGCAACAATTTTGGAGCTTGTGATCTTTGAAAATAGAGAAATTGCAAAATAAGGACCACCCTAGTGTAAAAATATTGCCTATAATATGAATAGAAATTATTCGATTCAGTTGTTATTTACTTTAAATGTAAATTATTCAAAAGTAAATACTTAAATATGCCAACATTGTTTAATAAAACATTACATCTATAGTTTAGGTATTTATGTAAATTATTTTATATTATGATACAAAAGGAACATTTCAATGTCTAATGATACAATCAATAAATAAATTACAAACAAAAGAAATGTTCCAAATACATATTTTATTCAAGGAATACAACATGAAACAAAAATTTACAAAAGAATATTTAACAAACAGTTAAATTAAGTTGCGTTATAAGAAATTATGCTCAATCAAGCACATCATTTACAATGTTTATATTTTTCGTGTCTTACTTGCAAGCAAATTGAAATATATAAGTATGTATCTACTCGTATTAAATAAATGTTATAAAATAAAGTATTTAAAACTTTTTAATTTCCCTGTTGGCATAAACTTTTTTCACTTAATTTCTTTGTATGCTTTCTTTCAATTTCTTTTCACGCCAAAGGTGGAATTGAATCGAGCCATATTGAAAAATGTTGGCAAACGTATGGCCAGCAAATATTCATCACCCCTGACTGCAGCCCTATACGATATACATGAATCACAGCAGATGCAACCAGAACCCATGCAACATTTACAACCCTATGACTACGAATTAATACCCACAACATTAATTTTTGATTATCTACAACAGCAACAGCAGCAACGACATCCTTGGTTGCCTTACGAATCGACTGCTATACAATTTGATAACAATTACATTAACGATGCTATCGAAGGATCTGCGCTTTCTTCGTCTCCAACCGCTGGCGAGGATGATGCTGAGTCTGGTGAACAGGACATTATGGTATTTAATGGGGCAATGGGCAATAATGACAAACATTCCATGAAACATATAAAACAATCAAATAATGAACATTCCAACACAGCAAATGATGAGCAACGTGAAGCAGCAACATTTCAAAAATCAATCAACAACAACATCAACAGAAATGACGATAATAAACGTTTAACCTTGATTAATAATCATCAACTTCATCATCATAAGAACGATTTGAACTTAGATCTTAATGATGCAAATCCAATATCGTCGAATCCAAATGCAAATGATTTTAAAAATGAAATGAACGATAATGCTGGTGATTATCAGATACAACGTTATTTGTATCATTTGCATAAAAATCAAAATCACTTAACGAGAAAGTAAATTTATTTAAGAGACCTTCTAAACCACCAACACAACACACCGCTTCTTAACCCTCCCCTCTCTCCCAATCGGTATGTTTATTTTATTGATAAAGAAAAATTCCACTCTAAATTAAAATAAATCTACAAAAAATTATTGTTAATCGCTAAAAGACAAGTATTATTATATAAAAAAAACAAAAAAAGCTATAAAAAAATTCAATTCTAACCATGTTATAAGGCTTAAAAACGAATAATCGATTATAAATTTTTGAGTGTATTGTATTGCTTAATGTGTTAAGTAGTAATTGTACAACTTTAACAAACAACCACAACAAATATATAATATTAATAATAAATAATATACATATAAATATTATAACTAGGGAATAATTGTTATAAAACAAAAGATAAAGAAATCAAAAATAAAAAAACTGTACTTAATTATATTAAAAACAAACGAAGTCAATGGTGAATGTAACTACTTACTAATTATGTATATTTAAAACTAAATCAAAATTAAACAAACAAAAAAAACCTTAAAATGTTTTCGAAAACCATATTTATAAAATAAACGAAGTTTTTCTTAACAAATTATTATAAAAAAGGCAATTTCATTTAAAAGATAATTCATAAAATTTTTAAACTTATTCAAACCTTTAAATCTGTTTACACCGTAACAATTTACAATAGATTTTTGACAGTAACAACAAATTAAACCTAATACACCTATCAAAAAGGCCTTTGAAAACTTATCTATCTATATAAATATATAAAAATGAAATGGTCCATATACATGTGTAATGGCATCATGTGAGGACGGCTGAAGCGATTTGTCTGATTTTTTTTATTCGATTCGATATTTTCAGGAGATGGTTTGTAAAGAAAAAATTCGGTAATTTTAATTTTTAATATATTACCTTTTCAATTCTCACTTTTCTTAGCTTGAAGAACTAACATTAGTAAATAGCTACCGGGCGAAGCCGGGCGAAGCCGGGCGATCGTCTAGTTTCATATAAATTCTGTTTTGTTCTCAATTTTTAAATAAAATTTAAAAAAAAAAAATGATATTAAGAATTTTAAATCGAAATTGAGAAAATTCAAAATAATATTGAAAACATAGAATAGATGCTTAGACTTAAGGATGGGTCACACATGACAAATATTTGACGAAAAAGACATAACCAATAAATAAAATACATTTGAATTCTATTATTTATTTCAAAAACTTATTTTACTTAGGTTGATTCAAAACAAAAAAATTAGTTTTATTTTATTTGATGCTGTTTGATCTTACAAAACACTTGTAAGACACACACGGCCATGTGTGACCGTACCTTTAGACTTTCTGATCTCAGTTACCTATCTAGTAGTCATCTGTGATGGAAATTGAGATAACTCCCAATGAAATTAAGAATTATAATTTAAAATTGAGAGAGTTCCAAATAAAATTTAGAAAGTTCCATGATAGAATATAAACATTAGGGAGAGTTTTCAATATTTACCCCTACAACTTCAAAATTTGATTTTAATTCTTTAGATTTAACACCTTTATTTTGAAACGGACACCATTTATTTGACGAAATATAAATTTCCAAAAAAAATATTTGAAAATATTTTTTTCAATTAAACTACACCACATCCAATTGAAATTCCGAATATTCCAATTATATTTCAGAATTTTCCATTTGTATTTCAGAAACTTCCGTTTGAATTTCTGAATTTTCCAATTTTATTTCACAATTTTTATTAGAATTTTCTGAAATACAATTGGAAAATTCTGAAATTCAAACAGAAGTTTCTGAAATACAATTAGAAGTTTCTGAAATACAAATGGAAAATTCAGAAATATAATTGGAATATTCTGAAATTCAATTAGAAAATTCTGAAATATAATTAGAAATTTCTGTAATACAATTTGAAACTTCTGAAATGCAATTGGAAATGTTGTAGAAATTATTTATTTTTCGAAGACATTTCATTTTAATTTTTTTATATTTTCTTTTGTTTGACATTACTAGATTTGTATAATTGAGAATGTATTTTCTAATGACTCTGCATTATATTGTTGTGACATGGAAAGTTCCAAATGAAATACAATTTGAAATTGTGAAAATTTAAATTAAAAACAATCATTAAATTCCAAATAAAAAATACAAATTACTATAAAATTCTCAATTATATTATGCTTTATCTCAATTAAATATTGAATTTATCAATATCAATATCAATTCATATATTCTCATTTTAAAATAGAAATTCTTAATTTTAATTGGATTTTTCTCAATTTCATTTAAAATTCTCAATTTAAATTAGAATTTTTGGAATTTCAAATTGATATTCTCAATATAATTTGGATTTTCCTCAAATTCAACTTCATATTTCCAATTTGGAAAATGTTCTCAATTTCAATTAGAAATGGTGTAGTTTTTTCAAATTCTTATAGCTTAATAGCTTATTAATAGCTTTGAAAATGTTTGAAAATATTAAAATTAGCTGGTAAATGAACAATCTGATTATTAATTCTAATTTTAAGAGTGATATCAATCGTCTTCAAAGTTAGGGTAAGTTATTATCGCAGCCAGTGAAAACCTGCCTACTTTTAGGAACGAATTCCTTATATCCAATCAGGTCATGCTGAAATGGACAGTACAATGACGCATTCTTTATCAATGAGAGAGCAGGGCGCATTCTTTATCAATCGTCTACATCATTCAAGTTAGAAGAAGAAAGATTCAATATCTTTCCATGCACACCTATTAAACAGTTCCCTGTCAACACCGCCTACCAGAACATTTAGTCGATCCCGTTAGAGATGACGACTTAAGTCATAAAGATACCTTGTAAGCTTTGATATCGAGCTGAACATGCAATAAAGTTCATGACTTACAGAGTGAATGATAAATATCTAACTTATTCCCTATTGAGCTGCCCTTGAATCATACTGAATATTGTCTGTCAAAAAAATTTGTCAATATCGCAGGAAAGTTAAATACATATCCCAGAAAAGTCGCATGGCCGATATACCCGGACATCCATTACGATAATTCGTAATTATAAACTCGGAAAACGGAATGCTTTTGAGAGAATAAAATACTTTTGAATCAAGAATTATTATGAATCTACCTATTATGCGTCATGACATTTCAAATTTACAATATTTTGTTCTAATCTATTTTGTGGACATCCCACCATAAATTAAAAGAAGGAACTTTTATGATGTTTTCAAAATTTGACCGACACTTTGAACTCGTAAACTGTGCTACCACACAAATATTTTGAACACATCATTTCAAAATAAAACAGTCAGAGCCAAATTACTGCATTCGTAATGGAATGAGCTTTCGTATCGAAAAATCCTTTCGATAGCGTAATTATAATAAATACGTATGTATAAATAATAAAAAAGTACAAAAATTATTATAAATTGACTCGATAATGATTACCGCATTCGACCAATGTTTAAATATTAAATTCGTTTTTAGTAACTTCTAAAACTTCAAATATAACTTTTAGTAACAAGGATAAAGCATTCCATTAATTTCGAGCACATGTTGTAGTTAAGTAAACGGAAATTTGTTCTAGCAGAAACAAGTATTTAAATTTTTATAAAATGTCCATTTCTGTTTAAATGGTCCTAAAAAAAGAAGCCGTACTTTGGCATTACAATGAATACTTACCAACGTCTGCTGCACATATGCATTTAGTATGAAAATATTTTGGATGTTATTCCCACAGACTGCTTACAGACTTTTATTTCAAAAATATCCACTTATATTTCAGAATTTTCTAATTGAATTTCAGAATATTCCAATTATATTTCAGAATTTTCTAATTGAATTTCAGAAAATTTTAAAATTTTCCATTTGTATTTCAGAAACTTCTTATTTTTTTTTAGAATTTTCCAATTGTATTTTCGAATTTTCTAATAAAAATTTCAGAAATTTCCATTTGCAATACCAAAGGAAATTTCTGAAATATAAATAGAATATTCTGAAATACATGTGGAAAATTCTGATATAAAATTAGAACCTTTTTAAATATAAATTAAAACTTCTGGAATACAAATGGAAAGTTCTGAAATATAATTAAAAACTTGAATGGAAATTTCAGAAAATTTAATTGGAAATTTCTGAAATATAATTAGAAATTTAATTGGAATTTTCTGAAATACAATTGGAAGTGGTGTAGTTAGCAATAATTATTTTATATCTTAAATCTGGAAATATTAAATATTTTGTCCAGCTGAAGCCAGACAAAAAAAAATTATCTAGCATTTTAATTCAGTATACTTTCCTGAGGACTTAGCCTCATGTCTACAGTGGACCTCCTTCTTATGCGATGGTTTATTGAATATGTTGTGAGGTAGTGAAATTTTCTTTAAACTATTTTCAACACGATTTGAAATCAAAGGCACATAAAGATATTTGTGTATATTTGCAATTTCTTATTAAGATGTCTTTGAATTTTGTCTATATCTCAAGCTGAGCCGGTGCCCCAGATTTTCGTCATTATCAGGATTCATAAATACTTCCATCCTATTTGCCTCCAAAAAGGGTTAATTTTTTGCACGATTTTCAAGCTCCAATTTAAAAATTTGATACACAGAGAAAACAGATTCGTGATAACAATCGAATTTGTTGGTAATCGAATGATTCTACCTTAATGACCGAAGTTGTTGCTACAAAATTTTAGAGTGGTAACAAAAGTTTGATTGCTTCAATCGAAATTCTTCTTTACGAACTTACATTCTGTTGTTAGAATCGAATTATTCGATTGGCAACAAATTCGTTTGCTACTACGAATCCGTTTTCTCTGTGTAAGTTAAAAACTAAGGGTTGCTCTTCGTAATTTTAATATATATATAATATATATGAAAATAAAATCAAACAAGAAATATATCTCATAAATTACCGATTTGAATTTTGCAGATTTCGGAATCTTAATCTTATCAACTGTGTAAACGTTTTCTTTTGTTGTATAAGCCTTTGACAAAACAAAGATTTCATTATTAACAAGATATTTGTCATTTAACAGTTATAATATGTTTTAATACTCAATTTTAAAATGAAATTGCCTTTTTATTATTAGGTCTATAATTGCCATAACTAATGCAGTAGACACAGAAACTCTTTCCGCGGGCGGACTTTAAACTTACACCTCAAACGAATTTTTTATTTTCTGAATGCTAGCTCTAAATATTTATTTACTACTTATTTTGAATTTAGTGCTGTTTTCGAGATATCTAACTAAATAAAAGCTAAATTGACTCTTCATGGGCAGCTGTTAATTATTAAGACTATTTATTCATTTGTTTATATTACTTGGTATTTATTCTTTAATTTATGTAAAATTTATTTAATATAACATTTAATATAGTATTTGCCTCAAAGAATTTATCGATTTTATGGTGATCGTACAACAAGTATTTGTATTTGCCTCAAAGAATTTATCGATTTTATGGTGATCGCACAACAATTTGTTTGATTAATTGTAATAATTTCATATGTATTTCATGGCAAGATCAGGTTAAGTTAATGGTTATTAACTTAACCTGATCTTGTAAAACGATAAAATCAGAAGTATCCATTTTTTTTATATTTTGAGATACATTTTTTATTAAAAAAACTTTAAAATTAGAACAGTTAATTATTAAATTTTTAACAGATTTAAACTAAATACATTTAAAGTGAAGAATCTGTTAACCTCACATTAAAAATAGTGTTCCGAGTGCCATCATTATTTTTGGTTTTGATCTGATCCTACAAAATTTTTATATTTTGAGAGAAATTTTTGAATCGAAAAAACCTCAAATTCAGAACAGTTAATTATTAAATTTTTAACAGATTTAAACTAAACATGTTTAGCGTGAAGTATCTCTTAACTTCACATTAAATATAGTATTCCGAGTGCGATCATTATTTATGATTTTGATGTGATCTTAAAGGTGAACTGTAAAAATGGAGAATATATTTAGGAGAAACCTATATATATATATTTATAATAAAAACTTGGTATTTTCAAATATTTAGTTAAATTTTTTCTTAATTTCTTAACAAATAATATTATAATTTTAAAATAATTTCAACTTAATTTTAATAACAAAATATAACTTCTACAGTACAAAATAATAATGACTTAAAACGAAAACTATTTTCATATAAGTATATATATTTTTTTTATTACATATAAATAATAATAAAAAAACAAAACTTATGAATTTATTTTTAAAATAAATTTCACTATATTTTATTTATGTTTTACAATTAAAAAACAATTTATTGTAAATTTATGAAAGAAAAAACAAAAAAGAAAAATCAAATAAAAATTTAAACCAAATGTTCCATATTATAAAGCTGTTGTTTGTAAATGTGCAGAGTTAAACAAAAAAAAAAAGAAACCAAACTTATATAAATAATAAATTAAATGTTTGTTGAAATAACGATGAAATGTATTAAAACTATTTATTATAAATAAATAAAAACCTATTAAAGATAAACAAACGTTTAAAGAACTTGTTCATATACACAAATACGTAGAAAAATCTAACTTTACCAACCATTTCAAATATATATTTCCCAAAAGTATATTTTTTTAACTTTTATTTTTAAACGTATGCATTTTATGTGAAGCTATTTAAAAATAAATTCATTTATTTATTTCTCTATTAATAAAATATTTATTTACAAACAAAAATATCTTAAACTAAATATAAAATGTAAATATTTTACCAAAACTGAGTAGAAATACCAAAAGAATCAAAATAATTTCAAAATTATGTACTTTAACATAAACTTTACTAACAAATACAAGTTATATTATACACAAACATACATGCATATATTTCAACATAAATAAAAACAAAAACAATTATAAGCATATTATATGTATTTATTATTGATTTCCCATTATTTATTTACTTATCAATGTATAATATTTTAAAGTAATTATTAAATAAAATGAAAAAAAAATAAATAAATAAATAAATGCTAAAAAGCTATATAAACTACAAACAATATTACAAATACATACTAATTATGTGTATTTCTTGGATTACATTTTTCAATTTGACATTTCGCAACTACAGTAAGTATGAGTAATAATTTAATTAAAAATATTAATCATTCGCTTAGGCGTTCTTTATCTAGCAATATATTTAGTACATAATAAGTGGTTTTTTACACAGGGTAATTTTACAGATTATCTAGTTTCTCACCGGCAATATCATTGGAAAGGTAATTTATTGTATAATACTGTAAAATTACAAAATAGTGCAATATCATGCTCTGGGAGTAATTATATTGGTCCGAAAAGTTTGGCCAAAACGGCTATTCTAGCGGGACAAAAATTAAAAAAAGAAAAATTATTAGAAATAAAATAAAATTAAATATAATTATAATACACTTCTACTAGATTAGAATTGTTCATTACACTGCAAAGTGGGAGAAATGACCAATTTGGTGGCACTTTGTTAATAACTTTAAAAAACCAAACAAATTTTGGGGTACTAATAAATTCTTATAAAAAAAAAATATTTTATCTAGAGGTACTTATAGATGTTCTGAAAGGGTCCGACGAAATCATAGAGCATATATTAAGTTTTACATGATGTACAGTAGGGTGGGCCAATTTGTAAGAACAAACATTTTTCGATATTTTTCCATCGAATTATCGAAAGCTTTTTGTATCGCTTTCATCGGCCAAAACTCTGTAACTTTTGAACCGATAGATATATTTTAGAAATTTTTCTCGAGTTTTAATTTCATTAAAATCGGTTTAAGAGTTATTGAGAAATTTACTGGCCGTCATAAAATTAGGTGACATGAATTCAATATATATAAAACTTATTTGGAGCAAAATTTGTGTTGATACCTATATAAATTAACCATTTACGACCGATAAAGTCCAATTTCGGGAGAATATTTGTACAGGTGCTTGGTGAAATAATGTACCGATTTCAGCCTTTTTATATAGGCTTTGTCCTCTGGCCGAAAAAAATGTATATACCAAATTGTATCGCAATATCTTCAAAATAGCGACTTGTACTTTGCGTCAGTCATATAAACGGGTAAAATAAAAATAGAAACAAATATGGGAGTAATTTCATTCAAATGAAAAAAGTGTTAAAAAACAGGTCAACAAGTATGTATGGGCTTATATATTTGGCCTTTCTGCTGGTAGCAAAATTTGTTTAACCCCTTTTGACCCTAAGGACTTCTATTCCACTGAAATTTAAATATAACAAATCCAATTATCGATAATAGTTTGCGAGTAATGATAATTTACTTCTGATTAAATTTTTTGTAAAATAACATAAAATACTTAACGCCCATAACTGCCAATATTTTTTATCTGTTTTTTGGCTACCTTAGTTTCAATTTACTATTGAGTGGCATTAAAATTGAAATAGGAGTTAACAAAAAGTTGAACTTTTGGCCGATGAAATTAAATTCTGAGCAACCGTGTGACATATCAAAAAAATTTCTGAAATTTGGGTGCCTCGAAAATGATTTTTTTTTTATATGTCGTAGTGTAATCTCTGTTTCCTCAGAGTGTACAGTAGGGTGGGTCAATTTTTTTGACTACTAAGCGTATAGCAAATTCGTAATCTACGGAAAATTCTAAGAATTTTTCCAGGTTCCATGGTTCTAAAATCAAAATCGAGCTTCCAGTTTTTTACGAGAAGATTTGGAGCTCAAGACCTCTTTTGCTAGGAGACCTCGGGTATGTTCAATTTTAAAAATAATAATATTTCTTCGTTTGTGTTCCGATTTCAAAAAATTACATATATATATAGAATCTTCTCGTCGAGTACTACATATAACACCTCGTAGCTATCAATTATCTCTTATAGCGTAAGAGATATTGGCAATTGAATAATAAATTTTTAACATTTTTACCCACCCTACTCCAGTTTTTTGATGACCGCGGTTTCAAATATTTTCCGATTTTCTCTATTTTTAATTTATAGGACTAACAAGAAATGTATATATAACATAAAGAAAAAAGTTATTAAAAATAATGACTGAGTCCAAAGTTATGCTTAAATTTCAGGCGATTTTTCGTTATTTTTTGGGAAAAAGGTGCTTTTATTCTTTTTAAGTTATCTAAAAAAAATTCTAAGAAGATGTATAAAGAATATATAGCTACGAGATGTTATATGTAGTACTCGACGAGAAGATTCTATATATATGTAATTTTTTTGAAATCGGAACACAAACGAAGAAATATTATTATTTTTAAAATTGAACATACCTGAGGTATCCTAGCAAAAGAGGTCTTGAGCTCCAAATCTTCTCGTAAAAAACCGGAAGCTCGATTTTGATTTTAGAACCATGGTTTCTTCTGAAAAAGTTCATAGAATTTTCCGTAGATTACGAATTTGCTATACGCTTTACCACGTTTTTTGGGCCCGAACAAATTGACCCACCCTAGTGTACAGTCTTGAATTTTTAACAGGTTGTGATAGAAAGCAAATATTGGTAACGTTTTGATAAGCATAAAATGCATTTTCATCGTGCATGTCAGAAAAATCTAAAATTATTTTTTTTTTAATTTTTTTATGAGATTTTCGCCCCCTGTTGTGGGTTATTGGAACTATTTTTAAGGATTCAAAAAACATCTATTTTATTAATTTTTGATGGAATCAGATTTGCAATATATTCAACCGTGTCTTTAAGGGCGTTGAACCACCTCAAGGAGTGAAAATTTTCAAACAAAAAGGACGCCATTATTTTTATTTGCACAAAAACCTTCAGAAAAAGCCCGAAAAGCAAATGAAGTGACCTGCTCACAAACGAACTCTAATAAATATACATACATATATGTAGAAAACCACCTTTCCTTCTCTGTCTCTATCGAAACTCGAAATAAATTATATTATGTTTCAATTCAATTCATTCAACACTATTTACATTAATTTACATCATTCTAAAAGATTGGAACTTTAATAAACAAAATACAGTGAGTCCTCGATTATCCGTGATTTGATTAACCGGCAACATCAATTATCCGTGAAAGAAAAAGAAAATATTTTTGGATCAATTAAAATTGTTTGGCATCGATTAACCGTAATTACCTCTACTATCCTGCATTATACATATTTACACGTGTTTAATTTAGAAATTTGAGAAGTGCAGATTGTTAGTGTTAGACATTATAAAAAACAAAGTGATTATGTTATTGGCTTTCGAAACCTAACAACTTTAAAGACTGCTGAAGAACCAAAAGTAGATTTTGTAGTTTATGAATGGTTCCGGAAGGAACGATTTAAAGGAACTCCATTTTCTGGATTAACAGTGAATGAAAAGCTAAAATATTCCACTCAAAAATAAACAAAAAAGCGACATAGTATTCACTAACTATATGTATTAAAAAACTACTCAAAATTGGTACTCAATTAATCGTGAAAATTGATTATACAGAATGCTCCCGGACCCGACCATTACGGAAAATCCAGGTCTCACTGTATGACTCTATGGTAAATGTCATTTTGTCAGTGAAGATCCTGTGTCCGAAATGTAAGTATTTTATATCCCCCTACCCATTCCGTCTTGTACCCAATTGTCCTGACCCAATCCACTAAAACCATCCACTGTACTCGTCAAGCAAACCAAGCCGATCGACCTCTTCCTTTCCCCTATCAAACAACGTATTCTGTCCCACATATATATTAGTTAAGCCTTAACGAAAAATCATATTATTAGTCTAAAGGTAGGGTCACACATGACAAATATTTGACGAAAAAGACATAACCACTAAATAAAATACGTTTGAGTTCTTTTATTTATTTTAAAAAACTTATTTTCTTTGGATGATTTAAAACAAAACATTTAGTTTTATTGATTTAATCTTACAAAACACTTGTAAGAGTAAACACATCAAACAAATGTGTGCTAAAAAAAGTGGTTACGCTTTTTCAGAAAATATTTGCCATGTGTGACCCCACCTTAATACATATTAAAAAAATGTTTGATCGATGAAACAATCAATCCAGATTTGAAAAATACTTTTTTCCTTTTGTGCTTGAACAAGATCTTATACTCGTGAAACTAGAGATCGTATTTAGTAAAATGCTTTCTCAGTTTTACATTGTCTGATCTTTCTTTCATTTTCTAAAAATTTACTTACATTTTGTAGAAAATTGTGTTTCTATCCATATATGTATACGAGGATTATCTGGATACAAATTATATAATTGTTGGGTATCAGATAAATATTTCTCAATGTTACAAACGGAATGACAATTTTATATATTACATGTTAGGGGATATTATTTATTTAAAAATATAATTTTAATAAAACTATGATACAATAATTATAATTGCAGAAGGTAAAATCACTAGGGATAGTTTTCAATATTTACCCCTCTAACGTCAAACTTTGATTTTGATTTTTTTAATTTTTTTATATTTCCTTTTGTTTGACGTTACAAGAATTGTATAATTGAGAATTTATTTTCTACTGAGTGTACCTTATATTGTTGTGTCATGAATAAAACGAAATAATTGTAAACTTTTTTTATATAAACAGTGTATTTTTATATTCTAGCGTTGTGTATTAATATCTCAATTTTCATAAAAAGTGGACTTAGAATGTTTGCATACTAATCCAACAATATGCTTACGTTTATTATATTATTTCAACGTTTTAAATATATTAAAACGTCCTTCTGTATGATATTTTCAAGAAACTTTTGTGTTCCCGAACAACAAAAATATTTGGGGAGATATTAAAAAATGCTTTAAAATTTTTATTTTTGTGTAACAAAAAAAACAAATAAAATTTATTAAGAGCCTACTCATTTAACAAGTCAATAAAATTATTTAATTGAAACTTAACACAATGCACATACCTTGAAAGTCGAGATGACCAATTTATTTATATACTAAATTGTTCAAGAATTTATTTGTTACAGACTGCTTAATTAAATATTCTTTATATCTTTTTAATTACAAAATTTTCGTTTTAATTTCCAACTAAATTTATTTTTAAATATTTGCCTACATGTTCTCTGTTCATAGCAATTGCATAAACTTAGTTACTCATGAAAAATCTTGCTAAATCATATACATATTATTTTTTTTGTATTAAACTAAATTGCTTAATATTGTTTTCATTCATACTAGACTACGTATTGTTTATGACAGCTATAAAAACAATTTTTGTTTAAATTTCCATTATGACACCAATTCACTTGAGTATCGGAAATAGAAAAACTTCACAGGGAGTCATATGAAATAAAAAAATCTAAACTCACTTTCATATATCTGTACTCATGTAGTATGTTTTAATTCCTATAGAAAATACAATCTGTGAAAACTCTGATTTATTTTGACACAAAGCAACACCAACAAATACAAGTTTTTGTATAAAAAACGTTTTTTCTCAAACACTTCTAAATATGAACAAGATGTGTGAATATAATAGAGAAGCCTACACAATTGTTTAAATTGATGTTTTATGTTTTTAACAGGAATGGGTTTAATAAAAATGTTTCTTAAAATTTATTTTTAGCTTTAAACATCGATTTAAATTTAAACATCGGAAATTAAATTATACATACATATGTATACATTTATAAATGCTACATTTTGTACAAATTTTCAGAAAAGTTTTAGATTTTTAGATATAGGCCCAAATTCATACTCAACAATCCTTACTAGATTACGTGTAATTCTATCTTAACCTCAAATAAATGACTTTTTCCATAAATATAAACTTTGCATAAGCTTTTGATAATGTTGGCCGTGGACTGCAGAGTTTTTCATTGATGAAAAGTGTTAATAAAAGAATTCTGAATTTATTTTTTTGTTATTTTTCGTTTCGGGTTTCAATATTTGATTTATATCATTTTCTTTCAGACAGCCTCAGCTTAACCCTTCGTTAGTCGCAACTGATGTGGTTGATACAGGCAAACAATTTTTGATTGTAAATTTTTTTAAGCAACCTAAATTTTAAGCTATTTTTTAATAAAATATATTTTTACTGCAATTTTATTTTGATTACTCTTTTAAATACTTTGAATTTAGGGTTTTTATCCCGGGAATTCCCGGTACAAATTTCCCGGGAATTTTGCCAATTTTTCACTACCCGATTCCCGGGATTTTTAGTCGGGAATCCCCGACGAAAATGCACAGAAAAAAAGTTGGAACTCTATTTTTTTCACCAAAAAACAGTGAAATTTTTTTTACAGTTTTTTGCTTATATCTCGGCAATAACAGGCCGTTTATTATTATTCTTTATTTGGGGTTTTTCGTATGAAAATTTAAAAAGAGAATTTATTATTTATAGAATTTATTTCTTATTGAATCATTCTAATTTCTTTAAATTTCTTCTTCAAATCCATAACAAAATAGCTTCAAAAATTTATTGTGTTTAAATTTTTCTTCAATTTGATTTAACAAAAATTGAATCTTTGAAAGTTATTAATTATCTTTAAAATTAATTCAGTTTAAACAAAGGCTTTGGAATGAATCTAAAAAATTAAATACTAGGAATGGATTTATGGAATGAAAGGCTGACATTCTTTAATTACGGATTAAGATTTTAGTGAATTAAGCTCAAATTTTATTAATTAATTCGAAGCTCTAATATTTAATAATTATAACACTATGTTTTTATATCAAATTTGGCTTCAATATTCCTAATCTATAGTATCATTATATATTTCGGGAATAGCCGGGTACCCGGGAACGTAGAAAAAAATTTCCCGATTCCCGGGAATCAAAAAAGGTCGGGAAATTAAAAACCCTATTTGAATTTAATATTGTTTTTAAGTTCTTGAAATAAAAAGTGAAGAGATTATTTTCAAACGCGCCTTTTATTTATTGATATCAATTTGATACATTGCGACTAGTCTCGATTGAAAATGATTGCGACTAAAGGAAATATAGTTTGGATTAGTGATAAAAATCAAAAGAACACTCTAATAAATTTTCATGTAAATTTACTCCATTTATAGTAGGTAACTTTTCTCCTACTATAAATAGTGTAAAAATACATGTTGTGTGTAAATTCAAATATACATACAAATGTGTAAATTTACCTATTTATGTGTTTAAAAAATGTATATCAACATACCAATATCGTCTAAATTTATATGTTTTGTGTCAAAAAAAAAGTTGATAATATGTAAAATTACAGTTATAATGCTTAAATCTCCACATAAAATATGTATATATACATCAAAATTATTAAACGATTCTTCTTCATATTAAAAAATAAAAACAAGAGATTTTATTTTTAAAATATGTTTTATTAAACTCAAACCAGAACATTAAAATCAAATAAATTAAATATAATACAGAAAAACAAAAAATTGATAAAGTTTTTGATAATGTCTCTAGGACTACTCGGTCTTTGGTCGGGTTTAATTGCTCCTAACTCTGTAGCAGTGTGTTTGGCTTTCCATCACTATTGTTAAAATAGGAACATTTGAAATTTCAGACTTTCTAGATATTATTATTGCTCCTAACACTTTGGCCGTGTGATTGCCGTTCCATCACTGTTGATAAAAAAGGAACATTTAAAAAAGTAGATAATCTAGATATTATATGTTATTTTGAGATACAGAGCATGATTGTGAGTCTGTAACGAAAATGGAATATATAATTTGGATTTAATGATCATAACGATCTTGAATAAGCCATTACGTAAGGAGTGAGATCGAAAAATTCTTAACACACGTTTTTCATTACATTTTTTAACCCAAGTATTATTTGAATTTTTTTTTGATCAAGTTACCTTTGAAAAACATGTCAGTTATTATGTGTAATGTCAATTATATTAATTTTTTTGTTAATCTGATTAAAATGAGTGACCAGAAAAAAGTGCGTACTGAAATTATTAAATATTTTCAACAAAACCCAACTTGGTCTTACAAAAAGTTGGCCAAGCATACAAAGGTCTGCCGTCAAACTGTTTCCAATGTTATTAAACAGTACCGGGAGAACTTGTCAGTTGATAGAAAACCTGGTTCAGGTAGAAGGAATGGTCCACATGATGTTTCTAAAGCCAAAAAAATAGAACGCATTTTCAAAAGAGCTCCCAACACATCCGGTAGGAAAGCAGCCCGGTTAGCTCAGTGCTCGGACTATTTGGTACGAAAAGTTAATGCTAATGCAGGTTTAAAAACATACAAGGCTCAAAAAGTTCCTGACAGGAACGCTACTAAAAATTTAGAGGCCAAAAACAGAGCACGGAAATTGAAGTCAAGTTTTATAAAAAAATATTCTTGCTGCATAATGGATGACGAAACGTATGTTCTGGCAGATTTTTCGCAACTTCCAGGTCAAAAATTGTATGTTGCTGATGCTCGAGGGAATGTTGAAGAAAAGTTTAGGACCCAAAAGCAGACAAAATTTCCCAGAAAGTTCTTGGTATGGCAAGCAATATGCAGTTGCGGCAAAAGAAGCCACTCATTTGTTACAACGGGCTCTATAAATACCGAAATTTACATCAAGGAATGTTTACAAAAAAGGCTGCTTCCATTCATAAGACTTCATAATGTGTCCACTTATTTTTGGCCTGACTTGGCATCCTGTCACTATGGCAAACAAGCCCTTGAGTGGTACAAGAACAATAATGTGGTATTTGTACCAAGAGAGGCAAATCCTCCAAACTGCCCGGAGCTAAGGCCAGTGGAGAGATATTGGGCTCTTGTTAAAAGAGAATTGAAGAGTACAAAAAAGGTGTCCAAAAGTGTGGTAGATTTTAAACGGAGATGGACTACATGTTCGAGCAAAGTGACAGAAAGCACTATAAAAACGTTAATGGAAGGGTTTCCGAAAAAGGTTCAAAATTTCATCACTAGTGATTAAAACTATAAAAATAATTTTTTTTGTAAATTGTAATAATAATTTCAATCAAATAAAAAAAAAATTAAAGCTGTAAGTTTAGTGGTTTCTTTTTTATAAACATATATGTATGTTAAGAATTTTTCGATCTCACTCCTTAATAAAACATACATATCGTCACCTAAAATGCAAAACAACGTATCATCAAAAAATTCGAAATTGATT
This sequence comes from Calliphora vicina, assembly GCF_958450345.1. Classification (NCBI taxonomy): domain Eukaryota; kingdom Metazoa; phylum Arthropoda; class Insecta; order Diptera; family Calliphoridae; genus Calliphora; species Calliphora vicina. The sequence goes on from NC_088780.1 coordinate 46,328,059, forward strand.
TATTATTGATTACGATTCACTACATCATATTACATATGTGTACAAAATTTTAAACTTTTGCTATCAAAAATAACCAAGTTATAACCAAAATTGAAACTAAAGTATCATCAAGTATATGATTTTCTTAAACAAAATAACGTATACGCTAGAGTGACAATCAGTTGTATGGAAAAAAATTTTTGTTAAAATTTTAAAGAGTGCCGGGTGGAATATTGTGACACTAGGCCTAAATGTTAAGTGCTGAAAATTTGAGCCAAATCGGGCAACGATTTCTGGACGCGCATCGAGGTCAAAGTTCAGATATATGCAAAATTTTACTGTTAATATGGAATAAATTGGTGAAACTCGTTAACTTTCTGCATTGTTTTCTAGAAATGTGTAGATTTATTTATATTAATGAATATTACATTAAAAAAAATTTTTGGAAATTAACCCTGTATCTCCTTTGGTTCAAAATGACCCAAAAACTGTATTATCGCTAAAATTAGAGAAAAATTCAAATTTTTCAGTTTTTGAAAAAATTTTGCTACTAAATAAATACTTTTGCAATTGAATGCAAAAGAATCGAAATATGTACGTAATTATCGTTGTAATGAGATATAAATGACAAAATTTGATTAAAAAATTTTAAAGTTATTACAAATTCGCCAGACCATTAACGTGTTTCAGGCCACTTGAACAAAAAATTTAGGAAAAAAATTAAGATATTTCGAGAAAAATTTAAATAAAAGCTCATTTTTACTTAAAATATGTCCATATTTACTTGTATATGAGTTTTTGTCTTCGTAGGGTACCGTTAACCTATTTGGAGGGATGGCCAAAAAAAATAATTTTTTTTAACGGCTGTTTCAAAACTCCATTTTCAAATTTTTAAAAATTTTGTTAAACAAATTTCAGATTTTTTCGATCATCACATTGGGGTTTATTGAGATCAAAATAGGGAATAAAAATATGAAAAAATTATGTCAATACCTCTTACAGTTTTTCCGTACCTGCGATTTAAATTTTGCGTTTTTCAAGAAAAACTAATTTTTTGTCCATATTTAGGCGAATGAGTCCAATTTCCTTACTGTTATAAATTTTAAGTAAAACCAATTCATAATATAATAGTCCTTGTAATTTTAAATATCTTCTAAAAGTTTTACTAAAATCGGAAAACGATAACCTTTGAATCGTGAAGGTCAAAGGTCAAATTTTTCAATATTTGGAATTTCTAATGAAAATATAGCGAAATGTTATATATTTTTGGGCCGATTTTCATGAAACTTGAGGAAAATATAACATAAAGTCCAGAATTTAAAATCACAGCACAAAAATGGAAATTAACCCTTAGCAGCACTTGGGGTCCAAATTACCCTCAACTTTTAAAATCACGAAAAACACAACAATTTTGACCCCAAGTACTCTTAAAGGTTAAAATCCATTTTTGTACTTTTGTTGTAAATGCTAGACACCATTATATATTTTCCTCAAGTTTCATGAAAATAGCCCAAAAATATATAACATTTCGCTATATTTTCATTAGAAATTCCAAATATTGAAAAATTTGACCTTTGACCTTCACGATTCAAAGGTTATCGTTTTCCGATTTTAGTAAAACTTTCAGAACATATTTAAAATTACAAGGACTATAATATTATGAATTGGTTTTACTTAAAATTTATAACAGTAAGGAAATTGGACTCATTCGCCTAAATATGGACAAAAAATTAGTTTTTCTTGAAAAACGCAAAATTTAAATCGCAGGTACGAAAAAACTGTAAGAGGTATTGACATAATTTTTTCATATTTTTATTCCCTATTTTGATCTCAATAAACCCAAATGTGATGATCGAAAAAATCTGAAATTTGTTTAACAAAATTTTTAAAAATTTGAAAATGGAGTTTTGAAACAGCCGTTAAAAAAAATTATTTTTTTTGGCCATCCCTCCAAATAGGTTAACGGTACCCTACGAAGACAAAAACTCATATACAAGTAAATATGGACATATTTTAAGTAAAAATGTGCTTTTATTTTAATTTTTCTCGAAATATCTTAATTTTTTTCCTAAATTATTTGTTCAAGTGGCCTGAAACACGTTAATGGTCTGGCGAATTTGTAATAACTTTAAAATTTTTTAATCAAATTTTGTCATTTATATCTCATTATAACGATAATTACGTACATATTTCGATTCTTTTGCATTCATTTGCAAAAGTATTTATTTAGTAGCAAAATTTTTTCAAAAACTGAAAAATTTGCATTTTTCTCTAATTTTAGCGATAATACAGTTTTTGGGTCATTTTGAACCAAAGGAGATACAGGGTTAATTTCCAAAAATTTTTTTTAATGTAATATTCATTAATATAAATAAATCTACACATTTCTAGAAAACAATGCAGAAAGTTAACGAGTTTCACCTATTTATTCCATATTAACAGTAAAATTTTGCATATATCTGAACTTTGACCTCGATGCGCGTCCAGAAATCGTTGCCCGATTTGGCTCAAATTTTCAGCACTTAACATTTAGGCCTAGTGTCACAATATTCCACCCGGCACTCTTTGAAATCTAAAAAAAAAAAATCGGCTGTCACTCTAGTATACGCTTTGAGTAATTAAGGGCCTGGCTCAAATTGATAAAAAAATCTATTTTATTTGTTGTTTTTTATAAAATAAGAAAGAAAATGTTCGTTCGCATTTAGTGAGCCAGGCCCTAATTAATAAAATATTTTTACCTTATTTTAGGTAGTATCCTAATTTGTTTTTAATAAATTTGTTGCAATATAATATTTTTTGCAGTCTTAATGAAAATTTAATGAAGAACCTTTTTTAGTTTAAAAAAGTAGTTGTTAGTAATTAAAATTAAAAAAAAACATAATAAAATTAAAAATGTGTATATAAACTGCTTTTATTTAAAATAAAAAAAAAATATTTTTATTTAAGTTTTTATTTTTTCTTAAAAATTTATATTGATGATACGTTTTTTTGTTTCAGAAAATAACAATTCAAAAAAACGTAAGCCACATATCTTAAAGTGTGTTTGGAAAAAAATATTTTTTTTATAAATTATATTTCTAGAGTCATTGTAATTCAGATTTGAAAATTTTGTTTCAATATCTCAAGTAGTTTTCATTTTATATCGTTTTATGTATCTCCTACAAACTTACGTTATTTTGCATTATAGGTGACGATATACTTATACCATTTCATCTTACATCAGCCAAATTATTAAATGACATAAAGTTTTCTTCTTATTTGTGGCTATTGCTGCTCTAAACGTAGCACAAAATTATTCGTAGTAATGCTCTTTTATATAATTGTTGATTAAATAAAACCGCTTTTAGCTGTTGTGATATCTTTATTGAATGTTTCTGTATTTTAACCTTTTCTTTTGAAAAATATGTATCTGAAAATTAATAAAAATGTCAAAGAATATTTTTAGAAAATTATATACAAAGGATATTTGTAAAGTTATTTTACTTACTTTCATTGGTGAAAATTTATACACTTTCCGTTAATAACGAGAAAAGTGGAAGAAAATAAGTTCTTTTAAAATAAAAATGTTTTCAGGACTTCATAAATAATTATTTAATAAAAATATGAAATTTTTTGGAAACTTTTTATTATTTTTGAAACAAAATTTTGACAATTTCTATATTATACACTTTGAGTGTAAAACTTACTTTTACTCATATTATATGAAATTTTAAAGTTAAAATGTTTATTATATTATAAACATGTTTAGAAACAAGCAAAGTACTATATTTTGTATGTATTTTTGCAGAGTTAAGTAAGTAAATCATTTTTATAAATACACTGTGCTTAAATTTACGCATTTTTTAATTTGTACATGTAATTTTACATGAAAAATTACTTACTTTACAAGCCTTTTTATAGTGAAGAGGCTGTTTACAATTCTATTATCAGTGAAATTGATTTAAATAATGTTTCAAAACAAGATTTGTCTTCGTTAAAGCAAAAAGTACAAACTTTTTGTAAAAAGTGTAACAAGTAGTCCGACTCTATATTTTTCAATATATTACTATCTCATATAAACGGGTATCGTGGGAAATGTAAGTACATCAAATGTCTCGAAATTTTAACTATAAATTGTCGATTAATTCACGTTAATTTTTTAACTCATATAATTTTGTAATATACAATTTTATCACATTTTCATTTCAGAAACACGTCCATTTTGCATAAAATAAAAAAAACATTTTTGTTATTAATTTTTTGACATTTTGTTTTATTTGTGGTAGAATTTAACAGACTTTAAATATTCCGTATTGAAAATCATATAAAAATTCAAACACAAATTCAGAGTTAGGTACTTTTTTAGTTAGTTTTTACTAACACATTTATAGAGTTAGCCAGTAACTAAGTATAACAGGTAGAACAACTCTTTAACGACATTGCCTAACTCTAAATATGTCTTAGTGAAAAATTACTTAAGTCTAAAGGTAGGATCATACGATTGCCGCAATACACCAATTTTATACAATTTTTATTGTTCTGAATTGGGGCCCAATAAAGAAATTGTCCCAATCAAATTCTCTGCAGTCAAATGATTGCCTAATTTTATATAAATTTGATTGTCGTAAATAGGCGCAAAGCAATTTAGTGGCAATAATTATCGCATTCCAGTCACACGATTGTTCTAGTTTACGGCAACTCAGAGAAACAGCTGTTGTGATAGATGTTAAATTTTGTTTTGTTTACATAAATGTAAAAAATCTATTTGTGAAAAAATTATTTATTAAATAAAAAAAGAAAATTGCGTCGGCCTTAATTATCGTATAAAAAAATTAATAAAGAAATGTTAAAAGATGTATGTGGGTCAGAGAGTGGCAGAGTTGCCTTCTTTCATTGCCGCACTAGAACACAATATATGTATATTGGTGTATTTTTAACTTTTTTATTGGTGCATGTTGCCTATCAAGCATTCACATAATTGCCGCACCAGGGATGCATTTGATTGGGCCAAATAAGCACAATATGGCTATAGTTTGACATATGAGCCAATAAGTTGTGAAATCACACGATTGACGTATAAAATAAACCAATAATTGGTGCATTACGGCAATCATGTGATCCTACCTTAAGTAACAAAAGTGTGTTGGTACGTTTTTAATTTTAACCAGACCTGAACGGTTTTATAAAATTGTGTTAAGTTTCAATTTGTTTGATTTTCAATACCAAAACTTGAAATTCCGTTACATAATATAAATTCTACCACAAATAAAATTAAGTGTCAAAAATTAAAAAAAAAAATACATTTTTTCATTTGAGCTAAATTAACGTGTTTGGGAAATAAAAGTTATATTATTTAAAAGTGTAATAATGTGGTTCGGCCTTTATTTAGTCGTAAAATCGTAGTTAAAATTTCAAGTATTTTGGTGTGTTTAATTATTTTACAAGGGTGTTGAATTCTCATGGTACCTGTATAAGTGAGAGAGTAATTTTAAAAAATACAGAGTCGGACTACTTGTTATACTTTGGTAATCACATTATATGTAATATTCTAAAGCTCTTGGTCTGGTAAAAGTGTAAAAGAGCAATTTGCTGTCGATAAATTTATTCTCGAATCATAAATTGCATTTGTTATGTACTTTCCGACTTGTTTCTTTGGATTTGTCCATATTATTTTGTATTATATTTTTTTTGTATAAATGTCATGAAATATTAAATACAAAATTACCTCAAATTGTTTAAAAAGCAGTAGAAAAGTAGTTCTAATGTATTTTGTTTTTGGTTTTAGCTAAACTGCTCTTTTACTATATTTCTAGGGCAACTACTCTACATTGAGAATACCGGTAATAATTTTAATTTTGTGATCAAGATGTGGAATACAAAAAAAAAGAAAACAATACAAGAAACATATTTTTTTGGGAAATTTCTAATTGTTGTATTTTATTTATTTTTTAAATTTCCACACAAATTTAAATTTGTGTGAACATATGAACATATTGGTAGTAACTTTCTACGATGAAACGCAGAGTACTAAATAACTAACTATCTAACTAACTAACTAACTAACTAACTAACTAACTAACTAACTAACTAACTAACTAACTAACTAACTAACTAACTAACTAACTAACTAACTAACTAACTAACTAACTAACTAACTAACTAACTAATTGAGTGTCTCAGTTAGATCTTGATGGGAATGTCCCGAAAATGCCTCTTGTATATTAATAGTGTTGGGCAGAGAGTCATATATGAAATTTTCATCGATGTTGTCTTCAGAACATTTAATAATTGGTCATCTATACAAGTCGCGTATGTTGTCGTGTTTCAAGCTCCATTTTAGATTAGCTAAACAATTGAATGAACTTGTTTTTAATAAACAAAATACATATTGAAGACAAAGTGAGATACAATTGCATAAATTTTGTAATTTTTGAAGCTACATCAACAACAAGATGAGCGACAATGTCTTCAGCTTATCGTCAGTAAAACTCTTTTGACGACAAAATGAAAGACAATTGCATGAATTGTCTCATGTTTCAACTTATACTGACTAGTAGAAGAACGACAATGTCTTTAATATTCCTTTAGTAAATCTTTAAATATTTATCATGGGAAATAATTGCAATAATTTTAGTTTTTGCGAACGCGTTGTTTTAAATAAAAGAAAATTAACGGGAATTTAACGACACATGAAAATAATAGAATATTACATATTTTAAAATTCAAAGTTTTTTAATAAAAGTTGCATCACTAATTCTAAGATAAAATTCTTTCAAAAGTGCCCAAAATAAATTTTAATGTTATTACAATAGAATTACAAATGAAATTATATAATAACACTATACAACAAAATCAAATTTTTTCCGTTTTGAAAGTTTACATCTGGATTTCATTTGAGGGGGGGTTAAAGTTTCCCAACTCTGGCACATTATTATTGTTAATCGGCATAAGAAACCATGTGATCCTTGCATTTTAGGTATAAAATGTGTTCAGCAAATTTAACATTTTTGTAAAATATGATAACCTTTTAAATCCTCAAGGCATGGGTCTTTTTGTCCTTCTTTTAAAAAAGAGCAAAAAAAAATGTTCCGCAAAAATATTATCCCTGAAATTTTACTATAAATCCCTGAATACAACAAAACGGAAAATTCAACCAGAAAGTCAGAAATAAGACACAACAAAAGTGAGCCTAGGGTTAATTTCGCATTTATTAAGAATTTTATTTTAAAGTACCCCAAGCATGAAAAAAATAATTCAAATTTAACTAAAAATCACTAATATCTCTATTATTTTACATTCGATAGAATATTTGGATAGAAAGTATTCATTAATTACATTTTTTTAGCTCTATGCAATTCCACTTCATTATCATACAATGTCCAGCATATTTTTTTTTTGTTGTACAGTGTAATAGAGCTATATTCGAATGTGCCGAATCGTATATAACCTTCAAAAAAAAATTTTTTGATGAAAAAAAATTTGGGTTAAAAAATAGCTTTCCCTATTTTGACCAATTGTAGGTCCAACTTACTATAGCCTTATATATATCGTTGAAATGGACTTTGAAATATCTATCATTAGATATCCATACTGTCTATATTAATGACTTAGTAATCCAGATAAAGATCAAAAATAAGCCAAAAATTTTGTCCGGTTTTTTCCTTATATCTCAGCCATTTGTGGGCCAATTTTGTCGATTTTAAATAGCAACCGAGCCGAAAGAATTCCCGATATATTGATGTATGAATCATGTATGTAAGTTATGAATAGGGTTTTTAATTTCCCGACCTTTTTTGATTCACGGGAATCGGTAAAATTTTTCTCTAAAATTTCATATAATCATTATATATAGAGCTTCGTATTAATTAATTTTTGTTAATTCAAATCTACTAAAAATTTAAAGTTAAAATGATTTTTCTTTATTCAGATATATTTACTTTTAATCATTTTCAAAATGAATTGAAAAAAAAAATTCTTAAGCCTTTTAGTAAAAGGAATGAAATGATAAAATTTATGTTGATCTCGAAAATTTCCAAATTATTGGATTCAAGGGTAAATTTTTACAATACAACATATCTTCACCTAAAATGCAAAATAACGTATCATCACTTTTCATAAGTTTATAGGAGACGCAAAAAACGATATAAAATGAAAACTACTTGAGATATTGAAACAAAATTTTCAAATCTGAATTACAATGACACTAGAAAAATATTTTATAAAAAAAACAAATTTTTTCAAAGCACACTTTAAGATATGTGAATATTTGTTTTCTGAAACAAAAAAACGTATCATCAATATAAATTTTCATGAAAAAATAAAAATATTTTTTTTATTTTAAATAAAAGCAGTTTATATATAAATTTTGAAATTTTTTATTTTAATTACTAACAACTACTTTTTTAAACTAAAGAAGGGTCCTTCATTAAATTTTCATAAAGACTGCAAAACATATTCAATTGCAACAAGTTTATTATAAAAAATTTAGGATACTACCTAAAATAAGGTAAAAACGATTTATTAATTAATTACTCAAAGCATATACGTTATTTTGTTTAAGAAAATCATGTACTTGATGATAATTTAGTTTCAGTTTTGGTTATAATATACTTGAAAATACCAAATGGTGTGCCGCCATCAAAAGTAGTTCTACTAGTGTTTTCTGGAATAATTCGCACCGGTCAATCTTGGCATTGAAGATTATTCACCTTTATTTACAGATCGTGTAGTTTTCCATATGCTTTTTTAAATGTTCATTCGAAAAATCCCAAATAAATAATAATAAGCGGTCCATTTTTGCCGAGATATAAAGGAAAATCTGTAAAACAAAAACTTTTCACTTTAAAAAAAAAAAATAGATTTCTAACTTGTTTTCTTTGTAGTTTCGTCAGTTTTTAATTCCCGGGAATCCCGACTAAAAATCCCGGGAATCGGGTAGTGAAAATTGGCAAAATTCCCGGGAAATTTGTCCCAGGAATTCCCGGGATAAAAACCCTAGTTATGAATCATGTATGTAAGATATACGGAAAGTTGATTTCAACATAAAGACTGATAGACGGACATGGCTATATCGACTTCGCTATCTATAACGATCCAGAATATACTTCGGTCGCAAATGAAAAATGTATAAATTACTATCGGATACCCTTCGCTCATGGCGGATCTACCGGATTGTAGATAGTATCTGCTATACTATCATCTACGACAATATTTGTAGGTCTTCGTATGGTGAAAATCGGAAAATCTGTCTAATATTCTATTAGAATTGCAATAAATTTCAAGAATACATCGACAAGTAATTTTATATAAACTAAGAATAATGTAATGCATTTTCTTTCCAGCTGCAGCTGTCGTCCGCGTTGTGTTTTCTGTAAATATTGTCTTAATATTTCTAAGCTATTATTGCAATGAGATTGTGATGGTAAAATTAAGATTTGTTGATACAATAACACAAAGAAGAATATATATTAAGAATATTCCCTTATCTCAATACGTACTACAAAATTCACATGAGTATACAAGAGTATGCTTGTTATAAATTATCACATATTAATCATACTAGAAACGTTGAATTCTACATGGATACGTTCACATTTGAATCTGTTTATTGGACATGCGTTAAAGATATTTTGTGGTAAGAAAACACAAAAGATTAAAAACTAATTTTTTTTTTTAAATTTGCACTTAAACCGCTCTACACATACACTGTCAGAGTTTTCATCTCAGTTAAATGATTAGAAATCAGTTTGAAGTCTGCTGATGTCCAAAAGCATATACATTTTTTAAAACACTTTAAATCTACTACAAACATCTGAGACGAATTTATACCATCACACAGTGCGGCCAAAGGCACCTTTTTCCGGTCAAAAGTCGAAAAAACTTTTGGGTTGGGTAAAGAAATGCTCTAGGAGATGAAAAATTATCATAGTAAGGTCCCTTGCCTCAAATGCCCTTCATAATTTCAGTTTGAAGGAGCCTTCACGCGAATGGCACACTACCGTAGGAAAGATCGACTAGTAGAAGTTTCCGTTAAACACGTGTCGAAGTTTTTGTAATCAAGCAAATCAAACGAAACAAAATGGATACAGCTGAAGATAACAACAATACGCAAAATCAAAATCTGAATGTAAATTTCTAAATAGTAAATTGTTAGAAAGTGATATGTAAAGTCTATTTTTTTATTTTTAAAACAAAATTGATGTGATTGAGTGAAACATTTTTTTCCTGCTCTTTAAGCTATTGGATTTAATAAGTCAAAGTATTCACCCTTATTCTACTTGGCGTCGTCGACATCGTCGTCAATATTGAGTCAAAAAATGGTATGTGTTTCTCCGAAATCGATAACAATTGGTAACTTTTGACAGCATTTTATTCTTTTATAAGTCGGGTTAAAGTACAAACCGCTTTCAAAAGTTACCAATTGTTATCAATATCGGCGTAACATATACCATTTTTTGACTCAATATTGACGACGATGTCGACGACAATGTCGACGACAATGTCGACGACGCCAAGTAGATTAAGGGTGATTATTTAACAAATAAAATAAAATTCAGCTGCAAGTATTTGCAAGTTGCCCTACGTTCGGCAAAAAAAAATAATTTTTTTTTGGTAACTGCCTTGCAAAAATACTTTCTAGAGGGTTTATTGCGCATTTATTTTTCCTTGTAAGGTAGTACGCTTTGATTTACATGAAATAACATAAAATACAACACCAAATTTATATATATAAATATACAGTAAACTCTCGAAAACGTGAACTAAGGTAGAGATACACAAATAAGTATGCATTTTAGTATGTAACATCGCCAAATTGCATTTCACCACGCTTTGATTTACATGAAATAACATAAAATACAACACCACATTTATATATATAAATATACAGTAAACTCTCGAAAACGTGAACTAAGGTAGAGATACACAAATACGTATGCATTTTAGTATGTAACATCGCCAAATTGCATTTCACCATTGTAAATTTGTAATTTTTCAATCATATACCCTAATAATATCAAAACAAAAACTTTTAATCAATTAGCATATTCATTTAATTTTTTACAAGTTTTTTCGTATGAAATGACGCCACATTAGGTCGACCATTTTGAATTTGTTAATTCTAAACGGATTCGTATTCAGCGACCCCAAAAACCCCCATATACCAATTTGTGGATCATTTTGAACATTTTTAGACTTATGGCCGGTCAAAGGTGCCTTTGGCCGCACTGTGCATCAGCTGAATCTAAAAATTTTTCTCATATTTAGAGTAGAACTTGTAATAGAATCAGGAAATTCCGAGGATTACATATATATTCTGGAAAATGATTTGAACACAACTAAAGACTATGATTTTATTGTGGGGTAATTCAAATATTTATCGATTCATAAATAGGGTTTTGAATTTTTCTCTTCTTTGATTTTGTTAAAATTCAAATTACATAATCTAATCTTAAATGCACAGTTGGTCATCCCAGAAATTTCTATGAAAAATTAGCAATGTTTAACATCGAATAACTTTGAAACGCGTTATTCGATTTCAAAAAGTGTGCAGTGTTATCTGAAAGGATTCAATTTTATGTTTTAAAATCTGTAGGGTAACTTCGGGTATTATGAACTACCGTTTTATATTTTCTAAATGTTGGCCACAATATATATGGATATTAAAACAGTTGTGTACCAATAATTTAGCAAATGTATTCTCTAATTTTTTGTAGTTGAAAATTTTTTTGCGTCAAAGGAGGAAAAATGTATGTGAAAATTTTGTAAGGAATCCAGCAAAAACAGCATTTAAAAAATGGGAGGGTAATGTGGACTACTATATGAGGGTAATATGGACCAGTAGTATACAATAAAGTAAATGAGGTGGTCCACATTTGTAATGGTAGATTGTTGCTAGAGGTGTTGTTGGTACAATTCAATTTTTTTTTTTTTTCTAGGCATAACGAAAGTCCGCACGTTCAAACATAGACTAGGGCTCGCCGGATGGGTGTGGTTCTTGGCTTTCGTTATCCTAATAACTACCAACACAAAATTAGAAAACGTGCTCATAAAACAAAATATTATACATCATAAAACAAAATATTATAACTCACTTTAAATTCGGACGGACTAAAAAGGGCTATTTCTAATTTATATTTAAAACAAGCTAACTTCATTTACTTCACAACTACCGGATCCTTAGATATTCTAGATCCATGCCCTCACCAGCCATGGTTCTTCGTTAAAATCCCTTTAAATCAATTTTGAAGAACCCCATATTATACACTACCTTTTTGTTTTAGTTTTCTTAACTTCAATTAATAAATTCTTATTTCATTTTGAAATTACTTAAAATTACTTTTAATTTATTTGAGAAATTCATTTAGTATAAATACTGTACTGTAATTTATAAATCCATTTATCTTATTAACTTTACACAAATATAATAATATATGATTATATAAACATATACTCTAATAACGAAATCTTTAATTTGCTAATGCCTTTGCAAAATGTTTCCTGGGTTAATACAGTAATCTTAAAACAAAAGTAATGAGCAATGATAAATGATCAATGAAGAGAAATTATAATACAATAAAAATTTGGAGACTTCATTGATCGATGCTTAAAAATATCAATGAAAGAATTTAAACAAGAATAAAACAAGAATAACAAAATACAAATAACAACTAACAAAGATGGGACTTATTAATTATATGAACTTGTGAACTAATTAAATATTTGAATTATTTTCTTTGTAATAGTAGTTTTAAACTGAAGTCGAATAAATATATATAAGAAATTATATGTATATAATTATAATAAAAATTACAGAACAATTTGGTTTTAAGTAAACACCGAATTCAAGTTCTAATTTAATTAATTATTTAACTTTTGAATTTTGAAACTTTTCAACTATTTGGCGAATAAATGAATACTTTACCAAAGTTTAGGTATCGGTGTGCTTTCAAAGGTTTATAGAAAGTGTACTCGAAAACGCCAGTCTCGGTTCCAAGTCCAACACATGGTTTCAAACAGTAGAATTGAGTTCCAGACTTAATGGTTGATATTTAATTGGTGGAGATCACTGCTCTTTTATTGTTCGCTTCTTGTTTTCTTTGATTTTTAAATTTATGTAGCAATTCAAATAGTTTTTATATAATTTAAATTCTTAAATTGTACTTCACAATTAATTATCAGATTATATAATCTTTAGATTTGGCCACGTTTTATTATTATCTTAATAAAATATATGGGCTGGTTGAACTTTTCTGTTTGACGTCTCAGTTCTGAATCATCCAAAAATCTTCTCGATTTAACCTCACTACATATTTTCAATAAAATCTATATTCATTCAATAAAACACTCATTGAGAAAAGTAACGGGACTATAAAGAATTATTGAATAAAAAGGTATTTGAAAAATGAGTGGAATATAATTGAGAAATGTGTTGATCAAAGAAATGGAGCGAAACAAAAAAAAACAAGTGGGAATGAAACATTAAGTCTTAAATTTATTTTATTTACTGTTTTAACACTTTAAATCGAAATCACTTGAAAGAGTCAATTCATTAATGGTCATATCAAATAGAATTCAACAAAAAAAAATACCGTCACACATTACACGAACTTGTGTTTCAGTAGTAAAAAAATAATTTTTCCTAATAATCTAAATGTGCTTAAATATTTACCAAATATATGCAAAACTAAGTGTTCACTTTAACTATATAAAATGACCAACATTAAATTCTACCAATTAACTGTACCAAATTTTGTTTCTTACTTGGGCCGAAAAAATGTTGACCATGCCCATTAATTTCAATACAAGAATAAAAACCCAACATATTAATTACTCATGAAAGCTCATGTGCAATTGTCGTTTTAAACAAATTGTAAAATGTACGGCAAAGCTGTGTTATCATACCTTCAATAGTTTCTGAAAAAAGACATAGGTCCACATTAGACGCATAGTCCACAATACCCGAAGTTACTCTATACATATAGGGGATTTCACGTCAAGTGAACAACAAACTTTTGAAATTGATGTCTTCCGATCGGGATGAAATTTAATTAAATTTTTTTGAAAAATCTAGAATTTTTTTCAAAATGGTCCGTGTTTTTATTTGTATTGTATAATATCTTTAGTTTTTCTAAAGCCTTTTGGGAAAAGGTTTCCTGATGATCTGGCCTAAGCAACCAGTGAAATGCGCATAGGAACTAGCTTATCCCCCAACAATAAATTTCAGTGAATTTATCAAATTAAAAATTGGGAATTTAGCATAAAACAATTTTACTAAAATACTAATTTTGTATTCCCGAATAACCTTTTAACGAAAGCTTTAATAGCTTTTTTAATTTTGGAAAAAAAAGTCAAAAATTTTTATTTTTTTTAAATTTTTTTTTCGAAAGATTGAAGACATACATATCTATCTAAACTATTTGGACAAATTTTGGTAAGAACAATAGGTAATTAGTTACATGGATGAGAAAAAACAAATGTTTGGCAAAAATGTAAAATTTTGACCCCCTCTAACTCAGAGAGTTCTTGACCGATCTTGTTGAATAATTGTGTCTAAATTACTATCAAATATGAATTACCTTGGTGCAAATTGCATCCCTATCGGAAGACATCAGTTTTAAAAGATTTTTCTTTTGACATGATATCTAAATACATATATAATATATAAATGATATATAAATAAAATAGTAACATGACTGGCAGATTTTTTCATCATCGCACCACCCGATAAAGCTAAAAACTTAATGGGTTCCTTTTACATCATATATGTAGATCCACTAAAAAGGGATTTTTGAAAACTCGAACGTTAAGGTTGATAAACCGGATAAAATCCAAACTGAGTTGAATTTATATGGAATGACCCCAAGTAGTTTAATTTATGCCAAAATAATTATTATTTAATAAGACTTTCAATCACACCTTTGCCGATTTGAAAACCCAATTTAATTTTAAAATCGATTGATTTCCATCATCACTTTGTTTTTATTTATATGGTAAAATATGCATTTCTATTTCATTCCCGGTTTCTTCATATTATAGAATAGCTCTGTTTGTTGGCCTACATTTAAGACAAATAAATAAACTTTTTGTTTCTGCTAAGTGCCACCAATTCAAACGGAAATATCTACATCTGTCTGCCTTACGTAATAAAAAGAAATTAATTCATGAAATTGATGAAATACTATACATTGTATAAGATTTTTTTAATCTAATTTTTTTTTAATCCAAATAGAACAATTTTTACACATTCATACAACAAATATTTTATGCTAGAAATATGCTACTTTGTAGTATTTATTACTAAATATGTTTACCTCATGCTACAATAAACTACGGCTAATTTCATTAGAGATTTCCATAAAGATTATGAGCAACGTTTAACTTGCATTTGGAAACGGAAGCATAATTAATTTGCCTACAGGAGTTAATTTAACAAACTAGAAATTAATATATGGATTTGAATACTAATACATTCCAAGGAAACAAAAATAAAAACTAAATAAAAGGAAAATGTAAAGGACATACATAAATTGACACGCACACTCTTCCAATTAGTATATACAGGCATAAATAAAACAGAATTTTAAATAATCTTAACATTCATCTATACATAAGTATGAATACATTCTCATAAAATAATCCCACACAGATGATAGAATAGATATGCTGATAGATACAACACACTCCTGTTTATTTAATATCACACAGTAGAGCAACACCACGCAATGTCCAGTGCTTGGGATTGAAATCGGTTTCAAAATCTATAGAACCCACATACTTGAGGTCGGTACGTTGAGGTTTACGATAAATGGGACATTCATACAATTTGGGATCTTTGCCGGCTGTAGTATTAATGGCATAGATATATATCACCGGCATTTGTTCGTATAAAACTTTCATTTTCGATTCGATTAATTTGCCACTACGACGATCCAAAGAAGCACCTGTAATGAAAAGGAAAATGAAACAATGAAATGAGCAAAATTAAAGAAATCCATTAAAATATTTGTTATTTATGAATAAATACACGTAAATAAGGCTAAGTGCGGTTACTTTATACAATAATTTCAAAACTAAGTCAAACGTTAATAACGTGGGTCATTTGTTTTCAAAGAATTTGCCATTAATTCATTGTTTTAACAAAACTAACCACCAAGACTTACTACATTCATTCACTTTTCTATTTTCTATACATATAAATAGAAAGTATAAAATACAACGATTTTTAATGGAACCTTTTAAAATAATGACCATTTAGAATTTTAATACACAAAAAGAACAATACAATATATAAAAGTATTAATCTCTTAGGATACATTTAGTTTATACATTTGCAAATGATACTGATAAAAAAAAACGCAAAAATAAGAACAATTAAAATCGACAGTTAAGAGAGCATCCTGTGCCCACGTGCACTCATCCACAGTTCTTAGCTGGAAAAAAGATAGGGTTTCACTTTGCAGGCCTTCTAAAAAACATATTTACACATTCTAAAAGATGCGGTACTCATTATATTCTGTCTTATCGCAGCAGAGGTGCTACACATTAAAAATTGCTTTGCTAAACCTTTTGTATAAAATTTAAACATGATTGGTTTTGCATTTATTCCAACATGTTGACTCACTATAACAGGTGCCCATTTTATAGTTCTTTCACGCTGGCTTACAACACACATATTCTTATTCTATTTCGTTTATTCGTCACTGAGAAAGCGAGGAATGCACATGCTAAGTGGGTTTTTTTTTATTAATATTGTAATCTCAATTAATGGGCTATGATAATATGTTGGAGACAATTTGATTAAGATTTTTGACTTCTTTATTATTAACAAATAAAGCCTGATAGACAATAACCTTTACATGAAACCAGAAAAAGGTAACAATTCTTCTAAACGTCTATAAAATTTTATGTTCTAAAGTTCACTCGAGGTAGCTTTCTATATATAAAACTACCCGTGTGATTCTCTAAATCTTTTATGCTAAACTCATTAAGAATATTTTCCCTTTTAAGCCTTAATAGAAGTTCCTAAATAGTCGTTCTTGTTAAAAATAAACGTGACCCTTTTTTTATTTTATTATTAATTAGAAATTTTTATAATCACTTGTTGTACTTTTAAAAAACATTTACTTTATTCAAATCGGGTAAGTATTTATCGAATTATAATCAACAGGGAAACCGGAAATATGCTCTAAAAAAAGCGTTTTAAGCGCTTTAAATATGCAGTAAAAACTTTAAAATATGCTCTTAAAATTTAAAAAATATGCTCTTAAAAAAACAAAGTTTTACATAATTTTTTACCAAAAAATTTCTAAAAATGTAAAATAACATAAAATAAACAAAAATAACAAGAATTAAAACAAGTATAACAAAAAATAAATACAACATAAAAACAATAGGAACTTAAGTTATGAAAAGGCTTTGAGAGGTATTTTTTGATGATATCTTTATCTTTTTTTTATATATATAAGTAATTCTTCTGTACGTGTGTTAGTAACTGAACTCGTTCTTAACGGCTGGGCCAAATTCGATGAAATTTGTTGTGTGTGTTTGAGTGGGTCCCTGTATGGTTTAGATTCACAATTGACCTATATAGGTACAATGGGCATGGCACCTCCCATACAAAGTAAAATTTTTTTAATGCATATCTTTAGTACTATTATAGTGGAAGTCTTCAAACTTTGTGTGAGCTATGGAAGAACAACGTTTGCCGGGACAGCTAGTTTTATATAAATATAAAGTCACTTTTTCAATTAAGGTTGTTATTGCAATAAATTATTATTAAAATAGTGTTTATTTTATATTAAAAAAAACATCTATTTTCAATTTTGAATTTTAAACAAAGGAAGTAAAAACCTGTAACACAACAGCGAAAAATAAGTAAGACAAAATTTGTTTTTGATAAAGTCAAAATATGTTCTAAAAACGCAAAAATATGACATAAATATGATCTTAAAACCAATATATTCAAAAATATGCATTTAAGGGTAAAATATGCAAAAATATGCACTAACAAATCGATGCCAAAATTCTTAAATAGTTCTGAAACGTGTAAATATCTTATCAATGTGCCCATTAGACTCACCAGGAAAAACATGCATTTGCATATTTTGGTTTCCCTGATAATCAAATATATTTTCAGCTGCATGGGGTATGGACAATAGTTTGAGATAATGTATATCAAACTGGCTGGAATCTATATTTAAAATTTGCGGTAACGGGAAAGAGTACACTGTTTTACTGTGGGTAAGGTTTTTTTTCTTCCAAAATGATCCGAAAAAAATGTTATCGTAAATAACACAACATTTGCCTTCGCGTGGTGCTAGGGCCAAAATTTGGTTATAGCCCTACAGGTCATGTGTCTGTAAAATTAGGCCTTTAGGAAGGCCCCTTTGCTGCATCTTTTTCTCGCTGGCTGTGATAAAGACAATACATATTTAATCAGAAAACAAATTTAAACTAAAACTTTTTTATTACGATACAAAGTTAATAAAGTATTAGCCATTATTCGCATAACAAAATTTATTTAGGAGACAAAGAATTTAGACAGTGAATGAAGAAGAACAATATTTCATTTTGAATTTTCGAATATAATATTGCATTGTCATCAGGTTTATAGCTTCAACAATTTTTTGAACATAACTTAGAAATTAGTTTCGAATTGTCAACAGAATATTGCATTGTCATTCTGGCTAAATTCTGACCTAAAAAACATACAAACAAATAAACAAACATTGGTAGTTAAATAAAAGCTTGTAAAAAGCACAGAATTTGGACTTGGAATTTCAAGCTGATTTTTCCCTATATCACCAATTATATAAATCACCAATTATTTTGATACTATGAGAATATATTCATACCCATTTTTGGAAATTGGCGAAATCAGTTCAGAAATGGCGAATTTATATGCGATTCAAATAAACAAATGAGATTCAAATAAACAAACGCACAAAATATTAGACATCAGTCGTATGATTAATGAGGGTTTTATACTAGTTGATATTAAGTATACGTGTTTGTGTACTCTTATTATTTCTAAAGAAAATCGTAACGTATCGTCACGCCGCACTGTGGGAAAAATGACCAATCTAGCTTATAAAAAATATATATATTTTTTTAAATTTATAAACCTATAGCATAGAATAATTCTATGATAGTTGCTACTATAAAATGCATTCAACATTTTTCGATTGATATGTTAATTATGAAAATACAGGGTCGTAAATGTATGCAATGAATAAGTAGTACGTTCATGAGGGATTTTGGTATCATGTTTCACCAAATATATTATGAAAAGTTGTATTGCGCTATTGATCTACATTTTATTTTTGGATAAAACAAGTCCTAAAGATTACGAGGACATTACGAGTAGTGAAAATGATTTTAGTAATACCTTTTGCAATTAAATATATAAAAGTATATTTTTGTCAAAATTTCTTAATGTGAAAAGGGATTAGAAAAAAGTACCCCTAATTGCCGCCAAACTAATTTTTGAATTTGAAACTAGACCTAATAGAGTAAGTCTGGACAAAAAATTGGCTGCCACAAAGTAGAATTTTAAGCAATTGTTTAACCCTCTGGCTCTGGCACCAATACATTTAATTTTCTATATAATCATATTGTTAGGGATACTCAACCATTAGGGATACTGGTGCAGCCGTCCTTAATTTCAATAACCACAATAGGACCAGGCTTCAAATAACTAGGACCAAAAAAGTGTTTAAAATTGAGATATTTACATATATAAATAGGGTTAAACAAATATAACTTGTCAGCGATATACAAGTGTTTGTTTTTTATGGGTTTTTTGCAGAGTATCCAAAACCGAATACCGGTCAACCGGTTTTTTCATCTTTGTAAACTCCACCGGTTTCGATTTTTTTAACTTTTCGGTTTTTTGTAAGACGGTTAACCGGTTTCAATGAAATATATTTCAATCAAACATATTTATAAAAACTTTGATACAGTTTTTAAAAATATTGATTTATTTTATAGTAAATTGTAGCATTTGACAATATTTCGTAAAATATATAAAATAATTGCATAATGATAGAGCTTTAAAAATTCAAAAATGCTAAATAAAAATTTAATATAAACAGGTTAACCGGTTTTTTTTGAAGACAAAAACTGAAACCGTTTAACCAGTTTTTTAAAAGACAGGTTACAAAACTCGCGAAACCCCATCATAAACAAGAGGTTTTTTTCAACATTTTTCAATCAAAATTAATTTTTTAAATAATTTTTATTGCAAAAAGCTATTGCTATGATTTAATTAACATATAAAAAGATTTTTTTGTTGAGTTTTATTTAACAAAAAATTCTGATTTATTTTGTTGAACTTCAAGAAAAATTGTAGTTTCCACTTTAGGCGACTGACTCCAACAAATGTCAGCGGCGGCTCAAAGCCGGCTATCAGCCGACTAAAGACTAATTACTCAAATTGTAAAAAATTAAAAATTGTAAAAGTGAAATTCCGAAAATTTTGTGATATTACTATAGAACTTTAAACAAATACGGCGGCTATTTTCAAGCCTATTTAAGACGTAAAAACTTCGGCAGCAGCGGCTTTTAAAATTTATCGACGGCTAGGCTCTCCCGGCTTAGTGTTCTCTGATGTAAACTTGTTTAAGTATAATTTTTGATTGCCTAAGTTACTTATTTAATACGCAGCTGTTTTAAAATTTTATCACTAAAGTAGCATTTGAAAATATAAATTATTTTCGTTTCTTTAATAACATTATAGTTTAGTAAATAGCACAGCAAAACTGATTTTACTTATGCTCTTTTATCGAAAATCTCTATTAATTAATATTAAGAGCTTAACACAAACTTATAGCATTAACAAAATTTAAGCCGCATCTCTTCGCAGAAAACACATTTTCGGTTATTACGGTAAAACTTGTTAGCAAAATCTTTGTTTATTAACCACCTAAACTGAAATTCAATAAAAACATTGTGCGCACCTATACATATATGTGTCTATTAGACCTGGCCTTAAAAAAATATTTGCTTTGGGTGGGTTTCTAAATAACCAACAGGGATAACTGGAACCCCTGTCGGTTATCTATAGAAAATTATAAAATTTTGCTAACAATAACACTGTAAAACATAACTAATTAAATTATTTTTTAAACGTTTGAAATAAATTATATTTTTTCGAGATCTGTAAAGAAATGAAATATATCAAAGTTGTACGCTTTTTGTCTGACCATATATAAGGGTTAGCATTCGAATAATTAAGAAAGAAAAAATGTTATCCGAATGAATAAAATTTTAAAATTTAGAAAAACAATTATTCGATCCTCATAATTAGAATCCGTATGTCCAAATTGATTTTAAGATCGTCTTATACAGGATAATATTGCATCCTGGCTTAATTTCGAATGGTGGTGGATTAGTCAGTGTAAATTAGAAGCTTTTAGCTTCATGTGGAGCCACTTGGCTTCTATATGCCGACGCGAAGTAAGGTGTCAATGTAAATGAATACCAAGGTATGTAACGTGATCAGACTGTGGGATGTGCACACTGTTTAGTGTCACTGGTATACAACTTCCTCTCCTAAGTTAAAATGTCCATTCACTTGTATTCTCCAATTTTATAGATACTTTTCTACGTGTCTGAGATAATTATCTAGGTTTCCAGATGCTACGTTTAAGTCCACATAAGAACTAAGAATTGCAGTGTCATCTACAAAGGTGGAAATGGTTAATTCTTCGGACTCTGGCAAATCAGATGCGTATAATAGGTACAGCGTTGCTTCCAGAACACTACCCTGAGGTATATCAGCATTGATCGCATATTCGCTTGTCACATAATCTCAGCATAGGTAAGGCTCTAGTATTGTGTGTGTACTAGAAGGCAGTAGGCATTTTATCTTGCGTATTGGACTTTTATGCCATACCTTGTCAAAAGCCTGAGCAACATCTAGAAATACATATTGACCAACAGTACTTCTTTAGTTTGAAAGATGCTCGTCTCTCTCCAGTTTTATAGACGGTTAACTTGCTCAATTGTTGATGATCTGAAATAATGTTTTGACTATTTAAGAATATGAGCAATTCCATTATGTCGCACGGGACATTCGTACACATTAAAAGTGAAAAATAAGTCAAAATAAATAGAATTTTTAGTTTGACAAAAAGCTTAATTTATAGCTCTTAATTAGCCCTATAATTGGTGCTAAGTTTGATTTTGGGCAAGTTTTCATTTGCAAGATAATTGCAAAAAACCGAGGCAATTGCATGGGACAAATACAGAAGTCAATTTCGTGGCCAAACATTCGAACGCCAATTTTCAGCGAAACCGGAAGCAATATTTCAATGTGAATAATTTTACAATATTGTGCATTGATGTCTGTTAAAAATGGTTTTGGTTTTATGCAAAAACTTGTTATACTTTTTATATTAAATTAATTTTAATCACAGTCGCACGGGATATGTCGCAAGGGACATTTTTTTCCATCATGATATTAATGTATTTTCTGTTGCTTTTTACGAAATAAATTGTAAACAATGTTTTTAAATTAATAGAAGTGTTGAATGTATTTATTTCAATATAATATCAACAAACTAAAAACGTAAGAAAAATATTTAGTACGAATAAACCCCTGTCTATACTTGACAAATATTTGACGAAATGTTTTCAATGTTGTCTGAGCAAAAACACTAACAAATTTGTCATAACGAGGCAATAACACTAAAAAATTATAATTTTTTATCTCGACAACCATTTTGACGTTTATCATTCAAAAAATTTATCAAGTATAGACATAGCGCAAAGTATTGTATATCAGTAAATACAATAAAAAAATAAATTTAAATGAAAGTAGTTTCAGGAATATCAAATGGATATTTTTTCCAGAATACGCAGTTCTATCTGCTTTTCCTTTCAAAAGTAGTCCAACAGGGCTATACCTGGAATGCTTTTCACTTCTCTCCATTTTTTGTCTAAATTATATAATAAAGAATGCTTTTCAATCTCATCAGACGGCAGAAGATATAATTTTACCATATTTATGTGATGTTGTGCATATTTACATGATTTATTTCATTTATGTAAGAAAAAATAATTTTAAAATTTACGATGTCGCCGGGACCATCTTTATTTGAGTACCAAAATCATAATTGTTCTTATTTTTCAGTAAAGTTTCTTTTATTTTAATTGTATTAAAAATCTCTGTTTGGACTCAATATTTGATAATCTTTCGACGCACTGATACCAAATGTTGTTTTTCAATGTCGCAAGGGACATCGAAATATTTGATAATGCAAAGCAAAAACTTACAGTTATTTGCAATCGCATAGTTTCTTATGCATTCTATTTTGACTCTTTGTACCCTCAGGAAGATTTTAGATATCAAAAGTATCAAAACAAAATGTACATTATAAATATTCAAATTTGAAAAGTCGCCCTTGGTCGACTTTGCATTCGAATATCTCGAAATGGGTTATGAATAAATGGAAAATTTCTTTACATATTTTTTTAGTTTAAGCAAATTCTTGTTGTACTGCAAACAAAAAAAGTGTTATTTTATGACAAACCAATAAACATAGTTCTAAAAGTCTTATTAGTTTATAACTTTTTTGTTTGAAACCCAACAAAAATTTATTTAAACTAAAAAAATATTTTATGACATTATGACAATACGACCTAATAGGAGACAGTTTGAATCCCCAATTATTTAAATTTGATTGTTTCCCTATGAAAATGGGATAAAACAAAGTGTTTTCAAACACTTTTAATTTTCTGGTCTCGGTGGACCTTTCGGTGGAAATGCCCATATTAAAATTTTTACTTGGATTATTTTTTCAAATAGTTTAAACAAACAAGGCAATAAGCTAATCGGTCTGTAGGATGATGTCAATGTTAAATCCTTTACTGGCTAGGGTATCATTATTATTTGGTAGATTTTCAAATATCCTCTTCGAGGAGAAGTCTATTAATTTCTATATTGGAAATATACATACAGAAATTTTCTGGTTTTAAACAAATTTTATTAAATTATTCGAATAATATTTTTTACTCATTATTCGTTCGAATAATCGAATTATTTGAATAATAAAACTCCTTGTCCTTAATTTATGCATCTTTTAGTTTATGCTAACGCAAGTTATAACAAAACCCATCCAAAACAAAGTTATTTTATAAGGGAAGGCCTAATGTACATATGTTTGTACGAAAGTTAATGTCTTTAGTTTTATTCGAACTTACATTATCGTTTATTCTCTTGTGACATAACAAGGATTTTCTAATACACACATAAAAAAGAATTTACCTACATACACATAAATAAAATAAACGTACATAGATACATTAGAAATCACATTTTTTCTTAATGTTGGCTTTATGTGTGGGTGTCATTTTAATACAATGAAACATTTAGTGTGGTTTTATATTCGTAGGTGTAAATTATACTGGTGCAAAACTTAGAAAATTTAATTTAGATAATTTGAACTAAATTATTACTTGAACTAAAATTGTTTCTTTTGAAATAAATAATCAATTTTTTTTTTGTTGTGAGACATATGAAAAAATCTTTTGGTTCTGAGATCCAGTTCACCAAACACTGAATCCAGAACAAACATTTTGAGAAACGGTATCTTAGAATGAATTAAAATTTTTATTTATTTTAGTTGCAAACATACAAAATTTTTTTTTGGGGAATCACCCTAATGTACATGTGTATTTGTTCTCATTAATTTATTCATTCACCTGTTGTTATCTGTGAGTATAGGTTTGAATTAATTTTTGGGTTACACAGTTATACATATGTATTAATTGTCTCTCTTCTTTTGACCCTATACCCAATGTTGCCAGACAAATTTTATGTCATATCTCAAACCTAAAAATCCAAGTCGCCAAAAAAATACCGATTTCAAAGTTAAAATCTACAAAATTTTATAATAAGTGCATATAAACTAAGTTTTCAACAATCCGTTTTCTTAATCAATTATAGTGTGGTGCCTCTAAAATAAACACTTTACAAAAATATACTTGTCAAACAAAAATTGTAACAAATAAAACTTTTTAAAATTAATCACATTTACTTTGCTTTTATAATAACAAAATGAAAAATATTTTTTCATTCGTTTTTTGAATTTGAATTATTAAAGAATCTTTTTTATAAAATATAAAAATATATTGTTGGTCTTTTTATTTAAAAACTAAATACGTGCCAACAAATTGGTGACCCCGCATTTTAAAGATTTTATGTAATAAGGATGTCAACTTCCGAAGACGATTTTTCATCTCTACCATCAAATTCTCCTCATATGGAAATTTCAAGAGTCGCAGTAAAAGCACCACCATTTTGGCGTTCAGATCCATTGCTTTGGTTTAAACAAATGGAATCGCAGTTTATAATGGCTGGTGTTACTCAAGACGCAACGAAATTTCACACAATTGTGGCATCAATAGAAAGCAACATTCTCGAGAAAGTGCAAGACATCATAATCAACCCTCCGGCTGCAAACATGTACGAAACCTTGAAAGCAAAACTCATCAGTTCATTTTCCGACTCTGAAGATAAGCGTCTCAAGAAACTTTTGACAGAAGTCGAATTATCGGATAGAAAACCATCAGATTTGTTAAGTCAAATGCGTTCCTTAGCTCAAGGTAGAGTATCGGATGATATTTTAAAAAAACTTTGGATGCAGCGGCTACCATCTCAAATGAATGCAATTTTATCCGTCAGTGAAGACCGCTTAGAAAAACTGGCCACCATGGCAGATAAAATTTGTGATTGCTCAGATACAGAACTCCATACGATTTCCACGTCATCAGAAAACCGTACGAGCAGGCTCGATAATATTGAACGTCAGCTGGAAAGTCTGTGCAACAAAATGGAATCTTTCGGAAGATCGAGGAGTAAGAGCAAGACAACAGGTAAACGTAGTCGTTCCAAGACAGTTTCAAGCAAAGATAAACCATTATGTTGGTATCATTTCAAATTTGGAAACGAAGCTAAGAAATGTGTTGTCCCTTGCAATTTCAATCAATCAAATCAGGAAAACTAATCGGAGCTCCATCTTCGGTGACGGATGGGAGCAGCCAAGAGCTATGTCGCCTGTTTATTCGAGATATTAAATCGAAATCCAGGTTTTTAGTCGATTCTGGAGCAGACGTTTCAGTAATTCCAGTATCATCATTACAACACAAGCAACAACCTAGTTCACTAATTTTATATGCAGCAAATAAGTCGACAATTCGAACTTTTGGAATCAAAACTCTTACTATTGATTTGGGACTAAAGCGGAATTTCACATGGGATTTTGTCATTGCTGATATAGATAAACCAATTATTGGATCAGATTTTTTGGGTAATTATGGCCTACTCATCGACGTTAGAAATAATTGCCTCATCGATCCAAAATCTAAAAACAGTGCTAAAGGTATAGTAGTTAATGATCAAAATTTGTCAATAAAAACTATATCACCTTCGTCTCCATTCTATTCTCTTATAATGGAATATAATGATCTATCAAAAATAAATTTTCATTCTAATGCAAAACATTCAGTCAAACATTTTATAGAAACCACAAATGGTCCTCCAGTATTTTGCAAACCAAGACGTCTTTCACCTGAAAAGCTACTTGTAGTTAAAAAAGAATTCAATGAAATGGTTCGTCTTGGAATTTGTCGTCCTTCCAGTAGTAACTGGGCAAGCCCACTACACATGGTCAAGAAATCCAATGGAGAGTGGCGTCCCTGTGGTGACTACCGTAATCTTAATGCACGTACCATACCTGATTGTTATGCTGTTCCACATATTCACGATTTTGGAATGCTCTTGGATGGTAAGAAAGTATTTAGTAAGGTAGATTTAGTAAAAGCATACCACCACATTCCTGTCGCAGAAGACGACATTAAAAAGACGGCAATAACAACACCGATGGGAAATTTTGAGTTTCTCAGAATGACGTTTGGTTTGTGCAATGCTGCACAATCCTTCCAACGTTTTATGCATGAAGTAACAAGAGATTTGGAATTCATATACGTTTATATTGATGATTTACTAATTGCATCTGAAAGCGAGCAAATACATCAGAAGCATTTAAGGAGTTTATTTGAAAGGCTGCGTCAATATGGTCTTACCATAAACTTTTCGAAATGTGTGTTTGGAGTATCACAACTTGAATTCCTTGGTTATTTGGTTACGGAAAAGGGCCTGAAACCACTTCCCAGTCGCGTTGAAGCCATTTCACAGTACAAACTACCTGAAACTGTTAAGGAGCTCAAGTGTTTCTTAGGTATGATTAACTTCTACCGACGTTTCATACCACATGCCGCAAAACATCAAGCAATTTTACATGGAATACATCAAGGTAATATTAAGAATGATAAACGTCCTATTGAATGGAATGAATCAAGAAAACAAGCATTCGAAGAATGTAAGCAACAACTGGCCAAAGCAACTCTTTTGTGTTATCCAAAAGAAAATGTTCCCACTTCCTTGTGTGTAGATGCATCGGATGCAGCAATGGGAGGTGTATTACAGCAGTTTATAGAAGGTGAGTGGAAACCATTGGGATTTTTTTCTAAAAAACTTAATAAGACCCAGAAAAAATACAGTGCGTATGACCGTGAACTACTGGCCATATTTGCCACACTGAAACACTTTCAATATTTTTTGGAAGGTCGTCAATTTTGTATTTTTTCCGATCACAAACCACTCATATACGCGTTTAAACAAAAACCTGATAAAGCTTCTCCTAGACAGTTAAGACAGTTGGATTATATAAGTCAGTATACTACCGATATTCGTCATATAAAAGGAAAAGACAATATTGTTGCTGATACTCTGTCCCGTATTCAAGCAATAGATATGCCTACAAATTTAGATTTCCACAAGTTGGCTGAAGAACAAAAGATCGATGAAGAGCTAATGTCACTTATAAACAACAACAATTCTTCTCTTAATTTAAAATTAGTAAATAATGGGGAATATAAGATTTACTGTGACGTCTCCAATTCGAAAATAAGACCTTATTTGATAAAATCTTTTCGGAAATTAGTATTTGATAATCTTCATAACTTATCCCATCCAGGTTCTAAAGCTTCTGTAGATATGGTACGTTCGCGTTATATTTGGAAATCCTTAAGAAAAGATGTTTCAGAATGGGCTAGAGGTTGCATTGCGTGTCAAAAATCAAAGGTAAACCGGCATACGAAAAGTCCTTTGGGCGAATTTAAACCACCAACAGAACGATTCAAGCATATCAATATAGACATTGTAGGTCCATTGGAAAGTTGCCAAGGTTATCGATATCTCCTATCATGTATTGATAGGTATACAAAATGGACGGAAGCTATTCCATTAACAGACATAAAAGCTGAAACAGTTGCAGCCGCTTTTACTAATATTTGGATATCTAGATTTGGAGTACCAAAACAAATAATAACCGACCAAGGAAGACAATTTGAAAGTAAATTATTTCGTGAACTTTCCAAATTATTCGGCTCAAGAGTAACACATACGACCTCTTATCACCCTCAATCAAATGGGCTAATTGAAAGATAGCACAGAACTTTGAAGTCTGCACTGAAGTGTTATGAGAAGAAAGATTGGGTAAGCGTTCTACCACTTGTCATGCTTGGTCTGCGCACAAGAATTATGACGGACTCCAATGTGTCTGCTGCAGAAATGGTATATGGAACATCTCTAACTTTACCAGGTGAACTAATCGAAGAAAAATCTCCTAATATTAGTGACACAGAATGGATTAAATTATTTCGAGATCACATGTTAAGTATCAAGCCTTTAATAACTGGTTGTAATAGCAACAGCAAAACATTCGTTAATGATAAACTTAAAGATTGTGAACATGTATTCGTCAGATGTGACGCAGTAAAGAAACCACTTCAACCTCCGTATAATGGCCCATATAAAGTTATTTCAAGAACTGACAAATTTTTTAAACTTCTAATTAACGGAAAGGAAAATGTTGTTACCATAGATAGATTAAAACCTTGTTTAAGTTTTACAGATTCCCCAGATGTATTTAAGAAGACAAAAAGAGTCAGATTCGCTGTTTGACAACGCTGGAGGGGGAGTACTGTGGTGCCTCTAAAATAAACACTTTACAAAAATATACTTGTCAAACAAAAATTGTAACAAATAAAACTTTTTAAAATTAATCACATTTACTTTGCTTTTATAATAACAAAATGAAAAATATTTTTTCATTCGTTTTTTGAATTTGAATTATTAAAGAATCTTTTTTATAAAATATAAAAATATATTGTTGGTCTTTTTATTTAAAAACTAAATACGTGCCAACAATAGTAAACAAATCCATGTGCATTGGGGATATAACTAATTTTATAAATATGTCAATTAGTAATGTCAATAGTTATATACCTAATGTGCATATGCTTCTTCAAAATCGGTTCAAAAATCCATAATTTTCATAAAATGTTTAGCTTTAGTGTTTTTTATCTTTTGTTAGGTATATTCATTAGGATGGCCCTTAACATTTTGTGAATTTTGGTAAAAAATCAACCTGAATGAATCGGATGGGGTTAAGACGTATTTTTAAAATATTATTAAAAAATTTTTTGATATTTTTAACTTCAATATAGTGGCAAATTGATGTTGTTAGTGCGTTTTTTTAACGTATTTGATTTCAGTCTATTCTGAAATTCAAGTTTGAATTTATTTTCTAATGAAAAACGTATGTACATTGAAGTCATACATATTTGTTATTGTAGTTGTTACTATGGTGCTTTTATGCAAATCTTTAAATTTTAGATTTTTTAATTTTGAAAGTAATACCACGAGCTGCTCGATCAAATTTAGGTCGGCGGAAAAGACAAAATTCGAATCGATAATACAACGCAATCAATTATCTATTATCACATTCAAGAAAAGTCATCAGACCACATTATTCAAATTTATTGATACCGTAATGAATCAAAATGACGCAGTCAATTATCCATTACAATTTTTGAATTACTTGGAACCGCCTGGTATGCCACCGTATTGTTTGAATTTAAAGATCTGCTCATCTATTATTTTACTGCGGAATTTAAATGCGCCAAAACTGTGTAACGGCACAAGACTTGCTATAAAAAATGTATGCCGAATTTGATTGAAGCCGTAGTATTGATTGACAAAGCGAAATTGTGCTTATACAGCGTATTCCACTGAAACCAACAGACATGGCATTTGAATTCAAGCGCATGCAATTCCCAGTGCGTCTATCATTTGCCATGTCCATTAAAAAGGCACAAGGAGAAACGCTTCAAGTATACGGATTGAATTTAGACGAGCCGTGCTTGTGTATCCAAATGTTTTTGAATTAAAATAAGTCCTCAAAAATAAAACAAATTCTTGAAATTTTTATGTAAAAAAAATGTTAGAACTTTTCATAATTTTTAATGTAGTTGAAGCACTCTAAACCCATCTTACGTTTATATTTGACAAAACAAAAAAGTTCCTCTTCAACCACCTTGAAAGCAAAACAACATTTGCCGGGTCAGCTAGTAAAATACTAAAATTGGTTAAACATTTTTAAAGTTATTCAAAATTCCCCAGGCTTGTAACCAAAAAGTTGTCCTATTTGATGACAAAGAACAGTTGTAGATCTTGGAAACATCAAACATCCAAGAGGTGCATACTAATGTTCATTTAAAACTATAATTATTTCATAAGAATTAATATTATAAATTATTTATTGGGAAATACACTGTAACTCTCTGCTAGAACTACTGACAGAAGAATAGAAGGAAAATAATTAAAATTTGTATAAAAGTTGGGCAGAATCAAAATTTTATGGAAATAAATCTGGCATTTCTAAATGGCTGGTCCGAGCTCAAAGTAGGGTACCTTCGACATGTAACATTTTGAAACACATACAATTTTGTTGTTTCCGATCTCTTATAATTTCCTAGTTATAGGTATTTGAAAATTGAAATTTAAAAATTTTCCCATACCTTGGTCCGCTTTTTTAAAAATATAGGACGTACTTTTAGACCGATTTTTTTTAGTTAGACAACTAAATTACTACTAATACACAAAAGATTTCCAAGCAATATCGATTACGGATCCAAATCTAAACGATTTTCAACTAAAAAAATATTAGATTTCTTTTGTTTTTTAATAAAAAAAAACTTTCTTTAAGAACACATAACAAATTTATGGTTTTCTGTGAGTTATCTTTACCGAGAAGGTTTTGGTATAAAAAACATGTAATATTCTTCGAATATGTCGCCCCTAAGCTCATCAGATTTTACCTATTTTTTTATCAAAATTTCAACTTTGGGCCATATGTTCTAAAATCCCAAAAGCTGGGATCAGTAAACTGAAAACAACTTTGGAAACCTTGATGTATTCGCTATTAAGACCCGAAGTATTTTCCCAGCCCCGAAGGAAATGTGCACCCTATGGTCAAAATTGTAAAAAATACCATTTTTGAGATTTTTGCTCCAATTTTTAGGAATTGAGGGATTCCCTTTGACAGTTTGACAAGTTTTTTTACACTTCGTGATTTAGAATGACAAACTTAAAAAAGCGTTGAAAATTTAATTCAGTTTTGTCAATAAATAATGATTTTATTACATATTTATTGAGTTTCTAAAACTAAAATTTGTATAAAAATTTTAAAAGGATTGCAAATATTAGGAACAATTTGAACACATTAAGTCTGAACTATTTTTTTTTTTTTTGTTAAGATAAATTAATTTTTGGTCTTACAAAATAAAATTGCAAGTCAATATTATTTTTTTTTATAAATTCCATTTCATAATAAATGTATACACTTTATCTTAAAAAC
Organism: Calliphora vicina; assembly: GCF_958450345.1. Classification (NCBI taxonomy): domain Eukaryota; kingdom Metazoa; phylum Arthropoda; class Insecta; order Diptera; family Calliphoridae; genus Calliphora; species Calliphora vicina. The sequence goes on from NC_088780.1 coordinate 46,359,783, forward strand.
AAATACGTTAAAATAAATTTCGTCTGTGCTGCACGTGTTGTATGGTCAGTCTTGCCCGTCTATACTTTATTTCATCATGTACATATTTACTTGTTGCCACTCCAAATTGGCCATTAATTCTTTGGGGACCTTTAATGAATATTTCTTGAATAAAAAAATTCTAAGCATAAAATATACATTCACAGATAAAAAGGAATTTGAGTGTATAAATTGTGTATTTATAAACTTTTTGCATAAAGAGCAAATGTTGTTAATTTAGTATAAAATGTGTTTTTGATTTTTATTTTCATAATAAATATTTCTTTTGTACATTGTGGTTTAATATGATTTGTACATAATTTTGCGGTTAATTACTTTTTTTTGCAGAAATTTTGTTTTAGGGAAAAAGGTTTAGGAAGTATTTAAATAATATAATTATATTTTGTTTCTTGTTTTATTAGAAAGTTTTATTAATTTCTTAGTAACATAACCCTTAATAATTGAATTAAATATATTGTTATGTTATAAGAAATAAGGTCAGTTAACTGAATTTGCATAACATAAGTCAATAAAAATTACATTTTAAATTATAATTCATTGCTATATTATATTTGGCTAAGGCATATTAACCTGTAATCAGGTTCCAAAAGTAAGTAATTTTGGAATCTTTAATGAGATCAAGTTAGAGTACTATATTCGGCTGTGGCGAATTTGAAATACCCTTCACCTAAATATTCATAGTTTGATACGGAAAACTGACCGTCATCGTTTAATCGACTCAGAAAGATATCCTGAGTTAGGTATACTTTAAGATGGGTGTTGGGACAATATTTTTGCAAGTTGTAAAGTGTATAAATACTTGGTTATTTCATTTATTTCTAAGATAATGGGAAAATGTAAAATAACATTCTATTTTTGATCGAAAAAATAAAAAGCTAAAAACTATTTTTATTTTCTGACTTATTTATAACAGGCTGTTATTAAATCAATTACAAAAGTAAATGATGCCATTTTTAAATTTTGATAAATCGTTTATTATGAACATTTAAAGTAATAACGTTTGCTAATTCCCATGCAATATATTTCGTAACTTTAAAGCCCAAAATGTATCTCTTGCCATTTTTTCCACTAAAACTTCTTTAAATCATACATTTTTATATGTAAATTCTCTTTAAATTTGTCATAATCAAATTAAATAATATGCGATTTGTTTAAAAATATGTACATACATATATGCAAAATAAAAAAATGTTGTTTCCACAAAAATGTAATGGAAAACAACCATACAATAACCTGTACTAATAAGATATGAAAAATGGTACCTTAAAGACCAAAACATAACAGAAACAACAACAATATATGTTGCAGCAGTAAATAAGCAACAAAACATCAAACACTTTGTTAGTACGATATATCATATTTGTACTCATGTCAGTTTGGAAGATGTATGAAAATGAAAAACAGACTATTTTCTTCATACATGTTTTTTTTCTCTCGAAAAATTTGCAAAATTTCACACATTTGTAGTTTGCAACAATAGCAAAACAATAATAACAAAGATAAAAAAACATGAAAAATGCATATACAAAGAAAATATGTGTACGTACAAAATAATGATTATTTTTAAGAAAAAAAAATGTTTTTTTTTATAAAGTAAAGAGAGTGGTTGTATAATTCGCCACAAATATTTAATTTGGGACAATCAAGTAAGAGTGTTTTATTCGGCTGTGTCGAATCCTATATACAATATAATATAATAACATTTATCTGGTTCACCCGATTATATTTTCTATTACTAGAAAATATCAATGCTATCAAATGCTAGTATGCGTTTTTGCAGATGTTTGTAACGCCCAAAAATATTAGTCTAACACCCACCTTAAAGTATACCAATCGACTTTCTGAGTCAAATAAACGATGTCCGATGTCTGGCTGGCTGGTCGGCTGGTTGTCCATATAAACCTTGTGCACAGAATATAGATCGCAATTTTTAAGATATTTTGATCAAATTTGGTACATATTATTTTTTATTTAAGGAAAAGGTTTTTGTTCTTTTACTTAGTGTAGGATATTATATTTTCGGGCTTGACCGACCATATAGTCTTGATTTAAAGACAAAGCCAACGAAAGTAATAAAACCAATTTCCACACAGAAAATGACTTTAACGTCAATAAATGTAGTAAATATTACCATTAATTACTCTTATATATGCGATGCTATAGGTTTATGGTCTCCAGATAAAATTTAGTAACATGTGATTTTATATTAATTGGTTCCATAAACATAATTCTTAATATCGAAAACGACTGTTATCGTAAAATTATCAAACTACTCACTTTGAAGTACATTTTTATAAACTAAGTAAAAATATGCATAACTTTTACTGAAGCTATAAAACAAACATGCGGCTTCTTTGTAAGTAGAAACTTTTATCAGAAATAACTACAGTGTTACAGAATATTTAAAACTCAAAGTTAGGGATTTTCTAATAACATTATTTGTTAAACCATCACATTTTTTTGGAAAGTACTATTACTATGACCAGAAAAATATTGTTCGAAACAATAATATTACGTGGAGACGCCTCACAGTGCTTTGTTTTCATATAGGCAATGAACAAAAATAGAAGGAGTTATTGCAGACGAATAAAAGTTAGTAGAATATTACCTTTTAGTAAGATTAAAAAAAAATATAATTCTTGAAAAAATCCGTGAACATATATCCTGAACATATAATTTTGAATAAAATTCACAGTTATACTCCTAACATTTTAAAATTTAGTTATAATCATTTTAATAAAGTTGTTGTTGTTTGTGAAAATTTTTATTACAATCGCAGCAAGGAGTCGGGTGGCTGCCATACATCCTTTTCCTATAAACCTGTATAAAATTATTAATTTTCCGAAATTATTGTTCTCTTATAATATTAGATTCAAAATTATGAAAATTTTATCGGAAGGATATTCATAATTCCAAGACATCAAGATTTCAATATCCTGTATAACATCTAATTTTTTTTTTAAAAATTCCTAAAAATCGTTTCTTATTTTGGAATCAATTTGATTATAATCATTTTAATAAAGTTATTGTTGTTTGTGAAAATTTTTATTACAATCGCAGCAAGGATTCGGGTGGCTGCCATACATCCTTTTCCTTAAAAAACCTATAAACCTGAATGAAATTGTTAATTTTCAGAAATTATTGTTCTCTTATAATATTTAGTTATTAACATTTCAATTCTAGCAAGGATTTATATAACTGCCATATATCATTTTTTTTTTTAAAAATACTGAAATATTGTATATATTTTTTAAATTCGGAAGGCCGGATGGACGGACATTTTCAAATGTTGATAGGCTTGTGGTTCATCTGTAATATTAGAAACTGGATGTTGGATTATACTTTAAGTGTCCATAATATCAGCAGAAGGTCATATTACTATTTCAACCTAAGGATATGTAGGTTATATTCAATTATTGAGTTACTTACATTTACGGCAAAAATGTATTATTTATGGGTGCCATCAAAAATAAATTTTTTTTAAAGTTCTAGTCAAAACAGACAAATAATGATTTCACATTATAATAAATAAGACATTAGATAAAATTAAAGAATAAAATTAAAATTGATTAACATGTTTTTTTTTCATAATTAAATCAAACTTTGGAATTTTTTTGGATTTCAGCAAAAAAACATACAACATCAAGAACCAAATAAAGACCTATTAATACACTTTATACCATTAAACCACTTTTGTTAAATAACGCAATATTTCTTAGTTATTTAAAAGAAAAAACGGTATTATTTTATAAAAAACCAAAAATCTGGAGCTATTTCCCTAAACCATCAAATTGAAAATTTACGAAATGGTAATTTATACATTTAAACAAAAACAAAATTTTAATAGTTTTCACACGAAAGAAAAACTAATGATTACATTTTCTTATAGATAATACTTTAGGCTATTCTATAGTAAAACATAATCAAAATAGATTAACATATATTTTACTAATATTCCAATAAAGTTTTAGAATTTCAGGCTTACAATAAAAAAAATGTTAATTATTAAAAATTGCGCAGATTAAACTCTTACACCTTTTTTGACAAAAACAGTAATTTTCCACAATTCCACATTCATATTCTTTCATTTGCAGCCATCTTTATATCTTTATATCTTTTAAAACGAACTTTTAACAATGATTTTAGTTAACCATAAAAAAATATATTTTTTTCCATAAAATTTATGTTGAAAATGTACTAACTTTAGCGACCTCTAGTGACTACAAAAAGAGATATTTATAAAAGACTCTTTTTACACGAATGAGTTATTTAGTTGTCTACTGAAAAATATAAATTTCATTAACATTAAAGACATGATCTTGTTTTTGATTTTTGTCCATTGAACAAAGCACTGTGCGCCAGCTGTCGTACCTGGTTAAATTCTATATATACCGCGTGTGCTTTGGACTCAATTTTAATATACAAATCGATTTTACAGCAATATGTGTTATTCAGATAAATAATTATTCTACATAGTATTTGGGCAGTAATAACATATTAAAGACCATATTTTTAAGCGTACGTGGAAATGAGTTATTTAATTCACTATTTGTAAGTGTTTGTTTTAAGTACTTGTCTGCTAAGACATCGTTGTGCTAAAATAAAGCGTTTATTGGCAAATGTATAAGTAGTAAAGAGTAATTATATCAGTATTTTAATTCATTACTTTGTAATGTAGATTTTTGCTGGGTATTTTTGGAATTTGTTTTGCTATAACAAATATTTTTTTATATTAAGAAGCTACTTCATAGTGTTTTGAAGATGTTGCAAAACCTTATTAATTTCCAAAATATTAATGAATCATTGAATTTGTCCCAATTACCGTATTTCACACTATTTATCTGTGTATAGATTCACAAACATACAATATAAATATTTGTTGTTCACTTACCTTCCAGAAACAATCCATGCACATAGACACCTTCAGTTGGATACTCCGTTATGTCCTCTTTATTATAGCGTGTTATTTGATTTTGCAACACTACAGAGTCAAGAGCCCAACCTTTGTGGGCTCGTGTTACTTCCTGCAGACACATGAGACAACAATGTCAGTGCCATAACAAGTTCCCACGCACAGACACACATTGGAACGCACGCACGTACGTACATACATTCATTCCGTGTTCCGAAAACAGTTATAGAGTAAATGTGTTTGTAGAAGGACCATCACAAATACACAACAAATAGTTTCGAATATAGGGAATTTTAATGTTGTTTTGTTTTTGTTTGTTGTTGTTCATGACCATGTGTTGCCATCCATATAGACATAATTTCACATCAGATAAGGAGTAGGCCACAAAATGAAAGAAAACGTAGTGAAAAAAAGAAAAAAAAAAGAATTGAAAAATAAAATTGTATAGTAAATAAAAGGGAATAAGAAATTGTATTAATAATATATGAGTAAAATTTTCACACGTTTATCAAATGTCCGTAGGTAACAATGTTTTAAGATACAATGTAAGTAATTTTTTTATTTCTATTGCCACCTACACAAATAAATTCTATTATGAAATATGTTTGTTATTTGTTAGGGAATGGAGTGTCAAAGTAATAAATTTGTATGTGTTTTGCATTATAAATATTTAGTACAGAAATAGAGTTCAGGAAAATCAGGCTTTAACACTTTTCAAAGTATTTTTTAAGTATATTTTAAGTCAATCAATCAAATTATTAAAAGAATTTTCTGAATGCTTAAATATGTACTACAGATTAAAACATAAAGTTGTAAACATATACCAATAGTTTCAATATTACTGGTCCGCATGGCAAATTTTAAAATGTTGAGTTAAAATGAACACTGAAACAATATCAAAATATTTTGGAAATAAATCTGCCAATTCTAACATGCCAATTGACAAGGAATTTTATATATTCACAGACCCCATCGGTCGATCGGAAAAAAGTGGTATTAAATTGGTACCTTCAAAGTTACTAGACAGTTATGAATGTTCAAGTCACCTGTATTACTAGAGACATATGTTTTCTGATTTTCCACAATTTCAGAGTATTTAGAACTAATTTCTGCAAAATTTTATCGGGATTTCCGCATTTGAAATTAAAGACCGATATTGCCCATTTTCAATACCAAACAAACCTTATCAACAGAGAGTATTTGTGAAAAATTTTTAGCCACCTAACTCCTTTCGTTTGGGCATTATTATGTTTTCAACAAACAAGAGGACAGACGGACGGACACAGCTTGATCGTCTTAAAATCTTACGAGGACCCAGAATATATACATTAAAGTGCTCAAAGATGAGCCTAATTTTATTACTGTTATGAATTTTAAGTAAAAGCTGCTCAGAACATTAAAGTCCACTTAATTTTAAATCTGTGGTCATAAGCAATAACCACCTAAGTCGACTTAAGAAAGATTTGAGTTATATATGCTACATTATTCTCTTCATAGAACTGTATGTATACGTGAAATCCCTACTTTCCTAACTTTCTTATTTAAAAAGTTATTAATTAGAAACATATTGGCTTAAGTCCTAAGGAAGACTATCGCATTTACAATAAGCGCCAAAATATACTTAAGAAAACATTCAATTATATTTTATTTTGTTTAAATAGCTTATAATGACTTTAGTTGTTATTGTTATTTTTCACAAAATAAATTTTCATAAATAACAGTGCTGTTATAAGAGCCAAACTAAGGATAAGCGATTATTGCAAATTGGCTTAATTACTTGACATGTCAATATTTAAATATGTAATAACAGCTTAACTCAACATATGCCAAGCAACAATCAAAACACTTATTTTCAACAAACGCCTAATCAGACATTAGCACATTCAATTTAGTATTTCTGAGTTGTATTAAGCGATGATATTTGTTTTTATTAAATATATCTCTAATAAATAAAGCTTTTGTTATACTTTTTCATTTTAGCATTGTGGGGGTAAGAATCTTTGATTCTGCATTCCTCTTTTTCTAATGCAATCTTTTATTTTTTTCAGAATCGCTTTTATAACTATAAATTTCTTTTTCTCAAAAACATGTTTTTTGAATTAGGCGGTTATTGCTTGTGACCACAGAAATATAGTCTGAAAGTTTTACAAAAATATTCTGAATAGGTTTTATTAAAACAGTAAGGATACAGGGCTCATTCGTCAAAATATAAATCGCAGGTACGGAAAAACTAAAGGAGGTATTGTCATACATTTTTCATATTTGTATTCCCTCTTATATTCTCAATAAATCGCAATGTTAGGGTAAAATATTTTTGAGATTTTTTTCAGATTTTTCGGAAGAGGTTTAGAGGTCGCTCAAGTCGAGTTTTTGCCAAAAATCGGGTTTGCCGGGCTTTTTTGGAGTTTTCTTCATAACTTTGTCAAGATCCACGATTTTCATTACTTTTGAGGACACAGTTTAAAAGAAAAATGTCCATGCTTTATTTCTCTATGCATACATTTTTAGTTTTTGCAATTGGCTTACTAAGGTGCCCTACGTAACAATTTTTCGTAATTTTTCTATAAATTGTGTCAATAAGGCTTTATAACCAGGGACCGAAAATAATAATTATTCTTGAAATTTCTAAGGAAAAAAGCCATCACAGGATAATATCGGAGAGTCAAGTCAAGCATACCATTTTGATTGTTTTCAACTATAATTTCATAAAATAACATGCTTTTTAAATCCTTGATTTTTATTTCTTTTGTCAGAAATAATTGTTATTTTCTGATTTTTATTTTTTTTGTCAGAAATAATTGTTATTTTTGATTTTTATTTTTTTTTGTCAGGAATATTTGTCGGACTTTGAGTTTTATTTTTTTTTGTCAGGAATATTTGTCAAACTTTGAGTTTTATTTTTTTTTGTCAGGAATATTTGTCAGATTTTGATTTTTATTTTTTTTGTCAGAAATAATTGTTATTTTTTGATTTTTATTTTTTTTGTCAGATATATTTGTCAGACTTTGATTTTTATTTTTATACCCTTCACTGTGAGTGGCATGGGTATATATAAGTTTGTCATTCCGTTTGTAATTTCTACATTTTTCATTTGCGACCCCACAAAGTATATATATTCTGGATCGTTATAGATAGCGAATGTCCGTCTGACCCTCTATTCGGCTGTATGTTGAAATCAACTTTCTGTAGCCCCCAAATAACTTACAAACATGATTGATACATCAATATATCGGGAATTCTTCCGGCTCGGTTGCCATTTAAAATCGGCCCACAAATGGCTGAGATAACGGGACAACCTCGATTTTTGTCCTATTTTTTATCTATATCTGGATAGATATTTCAAAGTCCATTGCAACGATGTATGTATATAAGGCTTTGACCTACAATGGGTCAAAATCGGGAAAAATATTTTTTAACCCGAATTTTTTTTTAACAAAAAATTTTTTTGTTCATAAATTTTTTTTTTACCAACAAATTTTTTTTGTCATAAATTTTTTTTACCAAAAAAATTTGTTTGTCAAAAATTTTTTTGTTTCCAAAAAAATTTTTTTGTCATAAATTTTTTTTACCAAAAAAATTTTTTGGTAAAAAAAAATGCCTATATTAATGACTTAGTTATCCAGATATAGATCAAAAATAGGCCAAAAATCGAGGTTGTCCCGTTATCTCAGCCATTTGTGGGCCGATTTTCTCGTATCAATCATGTTTGTAAGTTATTTGGGGGCTACGGAAAGTTGATTTCAACATACAGTTGATTTCAATAGACGGACATGGCGATATCGACTTCGCTATCTATAACGATCCAGAATATATATACTTTGTGGGGTCGCAAATGAAAAATGTAGAAATTATAAACGGAATGACAAACTTATATATACCCTTGCCACTAGTGGTGAAGGGTATAAAAATAAAAATCAAAGTCTCACAAATATATCTGACAAAAAAAATAAAAATCAAAAAATAACAATTATTTCTGACAAAAAAAATAAAAATCCAAGTCTGACAAATATTCCTGACAAAAAAAATAAAACTCAAAGTTTGACAAATATTCCTGACAAAAAAAAATAAAACTCAAAGTCTGACAAATATTCCTGACAAAAAAAAATAAAAATCAAAAATAACAATTATTTCTGACAAAAAAAATAAAAATCAGAAAATAACAATTATTTCTGACAAAAAAAATAAAACTCAGAAAATAACAATTATGTTGTGATTTTTATTATAAATGTCATAATTGTTACGGTCCCTGTTTATAACTTTTAAAATTTTTATGAAAATGAAGAAAACTAACAATACAGTTTGAAAGATCAATTAATTCTTAATAATTTAGGGAGAACAATTTTCTTTTAACAGTTTTCTTTTAAAATGTACCAACATTTTTTAGAGATTTGTGCTCGTTAAAATGATTTTCGGAAGTGGGCTTTGTATGGGAGCTATGACTACTTATGGACCGATCGATATAAAACTTGGTGAGATGACTTCTGTATATACATATATATAACATATTTGTGCTGAATTTTATTTGAATACGAATATTTTTAAGAGATTTATGCTAGTTAAAGTGATTTTCGGAAGTGGATCTTATATGGGAGCTATGACTAATTATGGACCGATCGCCACAAAATTTGGTAGGCGCGACTTTAGCTTATATAAAACTTCTTTGTGATCAATTTGGTTTAGATATCTTTATAACTAAGATATTTATGAGATTTTATCTAATAGATAGGTCAATCGTATGGGGGCTAGTAGCAAAAATGGACCGATTCCAACCAGATTCAATATACTTCATCCAATTGGCAATAGAATAGCTTGTATCAAATGTTGTCTTTGAAAATGCGACTTGTAGTTTGATTACATTATGGTGTTGTAGGGTATAAAAATCGTTTGTGTACACAAAGGTTTTCGTTTGCTTTATATAACTCAGGAACGGTAAAAGCAAATTCAAAAATTGTTGTCTCTAAATTATTAAGAATTAATTGATCTTTCAAACTGCATTTTTAGTTTTTTTCATTTTCATAAAAATTTTAAAAGTTATAAAGCTTTATTTACAAAATTTATGGAAAAAATTCGAAAAATTGTAATGCAGGTCACTTTAATGAGCCAATTCATTACAAAACCAAAAATTTTTGCACACAAAAAAAAAGCCCGGACATTTGTCTTTTGAACTGTGTCCTCAAAAGTGATGAAAATCGTCGATCTTGACAAAGTTATGAATAAAACTCAAAAAAAGGCCGACAAACCCGATTTTTGGCAAAAACTCGATTTGAGCGACCTCTAAACCACTTCCGAAAAATCTGAAAAAAATTTCAAAAATACTATACCCTATAAGCTTTCAAATTATGCTTGAGCACCCATGAAAAAAGAAAAACAACTTTTTTTGGGACACACTAATGTATATATTGTAAGTAAAAATAAGCTTTTATTTTAATATTTCTCAAAATATGTTAATTTAATTCCTACATTTCTTGTTCCGGTGGCCAGAGACACATTAAAGGCCTGGGTAATTTTTAATAATTTTAAAAGTTTTTAAAAAATATTTGTCTTTTTTATATCATTAGAACGATAATTACGTACACATTTCGATACTTTTACATTAAATTGCAAAAGTAATTACTTAATGGCATAATTTTTACAACAATTGTATGTTTTCCCTTTATAAATACACCACAAAACTTCAGCGTCGTTGCGCCACCAGATAACGTTATCCTATCATCCTAATATTTTAGACAACGTGTTTCTACAATACATAGAACAATTCTTGAGGGGAGACGGTCAGAATTTGCAATTTTTTTTTTTTTTTGGAGCACTCTAATATACATAATATCTACGACAAATATTTTGATGTCTTACAGAGATGACAAAATCAATATACCTCCAATCTTTATTGATGGTGGATAAAAAAAGACATTTATACTTCTATTAAACTAACACGTAAAAATATCAATCCGCATACTCGTGAATTTTAAGTGTGTAAAATTTAATTTTTCTAAAATATTTAAATAAAAATTAATGGTTTTTAACGTGTTCTTTTCAAATAATGTTGTTCTAAAACTCCAAAAATGTTTCTCCCTCTCAATTTTATCAAAGGATTAGAAAGGCACCACTTTTTAAACAGATTTTCGTGTTATTGGTTTTGAAGTTCGTTTACGTTTAATTTTTTGATTAAAAGTGTTAAAATGGAAGCAAAAAGTATAGTTTCAGAATATTTAGAAGCTACATAAAAGAAAATTTCATAAATGGTTGTGGTTTGAGGTATAAATGGTACAAAATATGCTGGCAACATTTTGTGTCAGAAATAAAAACGCCTTTAGTTTGCTTTTCATAAATCGCTAATTTTTTCCATCCTTTTGTGAATTCTCCAAATTTTAAATTTTTGTTTAAATATGCAGTTTTTTTAATATCGAAAACAATTTAACTCCATAAAATTAAATTTTTTTTTAGAATATGCTCTTTTTGTCATCATATTATAAAAAATTTAAAGTCCTCGGTCAATGAAATCCTATATGCAAGTCGCTGGAAAATTTTTATTATTACAAAAACAAACCCAATCAGAAAACTATGTTCAAATTTCAAGAGGTGTCCAACTTATTGTTGATAACTAATGATTTTGGTACGAAATGTTTAAAGAGAACATGCATACTAATTTCAGAAGTTATGATCATTTAAATTTTAGAAATATTTAATACTTTAGTGATACTTAACAACCAAATTATTTTCTGCATGCGCGTTTTATCTTAATATATGCCTGTAACACATCAATAAACCTTAATGTCAAATATAAGTTTTGACAGGGAAACGTGAGAATCAACAAAAGGAAAACAGTTTATTAAACACATAAACTTATCAAAGTCTAAATACCATTAACCACGTTTCTTTTGTTAACAAATTGTCTACTCTTTTGGACAATAAGTCATTCAGATGTCGTGTGTTCATACACACAGAGAAAAAACATGATTGCGATATGATCACAGGTCTTTATTTAACATGATAACAAGTTACTCAACAATAAAATCAGCACTGTGATCATTCATTTGACTGCTGTATCATTCACATGACTGCTACAATCACATATATAGTTGTAGACATCAATTATATATTTGTGCGAATCATTTGCATGAGTAATAATTACATCGTATCGTACTCTCCGATTATGATGTGCAATAGCATTAACATTTGCGGCAACAACTTAATCGCTGCAAACATATATGTGATTACGAAAGTATCATAATATGGTTGAGGCAATGAATAACTTCTAATTATGTTAAAAAATGCATGTGATCATATTACAGCCATATTTTTTCTCTGTGTAAATTTGGAACTTAACTGTCTTACAATTTATCCATAATTATTTTGTTAAGTAAAAGCCACATAAATATTTTCTCTTTTCCTTTAAGACATATTAAATATGTAACTTTTGCACATACAGTTGACGTATTTGTTTTTTTGACCTGACTTATTTATTTGTTAAATAAACAAAATGTTTACACAACATTAACGCCATCACCAATATATACAGGCTTTATTCATTCAGTTGGCTTTATAACAAATTTTCATATAAATACCTTTAGAGATGACTTACTAAAGAGATGTATTGTTTTTATATGGAAAGTATTTATTTGTCTTTGGTTGCTTAGCAGCAAAATAGCCCTTAATTAAAATTAATCAAATAGTATTTAATTTATTTTAACACGTGGTCAATACTACAGAATTCATTTATAATAGTTTGACAATTTTGTTGCGTTGAGTTTTATTAATGTCTACACATTTATTTTGCTATATTCGTTGCTCAACAAGTTCGAGTCTGTTAGGAAATGTACATTTTGGTAAAACTGCTAATAAATTGAATAATAAATATGTATAAATATTAATTTAATGAATTTAAATGTTAGTGACTAATTAAAATACAAACTATTTTAAACATAATTAAGCATTGTACATTTTTATACAATTATTTATTAACTATTAAATGGTTAAATGAATTCATTTGGACAATTGAAGGCTTCAACTTGAATCAATTACCTCATCTGCAAATTACCACTAATCAAGCGTATGTGTGATATGTAATTGAAAAACTATATTAATCATACGCAATATATTTTAATAGGATGATATTTGATTATCAAAAATGAAATTGCTTAAATTTAGTATAAAGTGCAGAATGCAGAGAGAGTATATGATGTTAGCTTAGTGAGAAAAAGTGCTAAGTCTATGAAAATTATGATTTTAGTACAAAACGTTACATTAAGTAAAAATATATATGTGCGAAAAAAATTTCTAAAAAATTGTTCTATGTATTGTAGAAACACGTTGTGTAAAATATTAGGATGACGTTAACTGGTGGCGCAACGACGCTGAAGTTTTGAGGTGCATTTACAGGGGAAAAATGCAATTTTTTCAGTTTTCGTAAAAATTTTGCCATTAAATAATGACTTTTACAATTTAATTTAAAAGAATCGAAATGCGTACGTAATTGTCGTTATAATAAGATATAAAAGACAAATTGGTTAAAAAATGTTAAACTTATTAAAAAATCGCCAGGCCATTAACGTGTCTCAGGCCTCTAGAACAAGACATTTATGAACAAAATTAACATATTTTGATAAATATTAAAATAAAAGTTTATTTTTACTTAAAATATATCCATATATACTTGTAAATGAGTTTTTGTCCTCATAGGATACCGCTAACCTATTCGCAGGTATGACCAAAAAAATTAAATTTTTTAACGGCAATTCCAAAACTCCAATTTCAAATTTTTAATAATTTTGTTAAACAAATTTTAGAATTTTTTGATCATCACATGGGAATTTATTAACAACATAACAGGGAATAAAAATGTGAAAAAAGTATGTCAATACCTCCTATAGTTTTTCCATACCTGCGATATAAATTCTGCGATTTTCGAGAAAAACTAATTTTTTGGCCATATTTTGGCGAAAGAGCCCAATTTCCTTACCGTTATTAATTTTAAGTAAAACCTGTTCAGAATATTATAGTACAGATAATTCTAAATATAGTCTAAAATCGGAAAACGTTAACCCTTAAATTTTTGAAGGACTGAGCTTTAAAAGTGTTATATTTTTTAATCTGATTGAGATATTGACTTGAATTTTTTTTTGTAAGACCAAAAATTATTTTAATTATGTGTATTAAATTGTTCCTAATATTTGCAATCCTATTAAAATTTTGATAGAAATTTTAGTTTTACAAACTCAGTAAATATGTAATAAAATCTTCATTTATTAACAAAACTGTTTTTTTAGTTCGTCATTCCAAATAACACAGTGTAAAAAAACTTGTGAAAATGTCAAAAGGAATCCCGCAATTCCAAAAGTCGAGTAAAAGCACGCCCTATATTTTTTAAAAAAAGCGGACCAAAGTATAGAAAAATTTTAAAATTATCAATTTTGAAATGCCTATAGCTCGGAATTTTGAAGAGATAAATTGCACACGTATGCATGTTTTCTCAAGACCTAAATAAGCAATAAAACTGCACTAACAGATTTAAAAGAAAGGAAAATTGGAAAAAAAAAATATTTATCTTTTAACTAAGTTTGTTTGTGGTAATATTTTTTCGAATTGCGCTCAAAAATTATGTTTATTTAAAGTTGAAAATTAACAAGTAAGGCTGCTATATTCGACTGTGCCGAATCTTGTATACCCACCATCAATATGTGACAATAAAATATTTTTCTGATATAGGTGGCTCAATTATGGACCGATCCTTACAAAAGTTGGTAGAAAGAATTAGGTTCATATCAAACTTGTTTATGTGCAATTTCGTCACGATATTAATTAAGGACTGAGATCGAAAAAAACTTAACACTCGTTTTTCGTTAAATCTGATTAAAATGAGAAAAAAACAAAACCAAATATGGTCCTACAAAAAGTTGGACAAAATCAAAGGCCTTCCGTCAAACTGATTCCAATATTATTAAACAGTATAGGGAGAACTGGTTCTGGTGAAGGAATGGTCCAGATGTTATGTCTGAAGCCAATAAATAGTAGAGTGATCGGCCCGGTTTTTAATAACCGGTTTTTTTGGTAAGGTCAGTTTCAGTTTTTTTGAAAAGCTCACATTTCGAATATCGAAGAAACCGGGGTTTTCTCCTCGAATAGCCGGTTTTTTCTAAAAGTGTGTTTTTATGAGTTTTAGTGTATTAAAAACTTTGAAAAATATTCAAAATACAAACAAAACAATTCCAACACATACTTACTATTTTAGAATACAATACAAATATTTTAGAAGACTTTTTATATTTAGAAGATTCGATCACCCTAATAAATAGAAAGCATTTTCAAAAGAGCTCCCAAAACATCCGGTAGGAAAGCAGTCCAGTTAGTTCAGTACTCGACCCAAAAGCAAAAACTAAAAAGTTCTTGGTATGTCAAGCAATATGCAGTTGCGGCAAAAGAAGCCAAACATTTGTTACAAAGGGCTCTATAAATACCGGAATTTACATGAAGGAATGTTTACAAAAGAGGATGCCTCCATAGCAGGTGCAAGCTTGAGTGGCACAAGAACAATAATATGGTATTTGTACCAAGAGAGACAAATCCTCCAAGCTGCCTGGAGATAAGGCCAGTGGAGAGATATTGGTATCCTGTTAAAAGAGAATTGAAGAGCACAAAAAAGGTGTCCAAAAGAGTGGTAGATTTTAAACGGAGCTGTATAAAAACCTTAATGGAAAGGTTTTCGGGAAAGGTTTATAAATTCATCACTATTGATTAGAAGTATAAAAATATTATTTTTTGTAAGTTGTAATAATAATTTCATTAAAAAAAAATAAAAACTATAGGTTTAGTGCACGCAAAGAAAAAATATAGTTGGGCATGGTTACTGTAACCATTTCAATATTGTTACAAGTTTTTTAACTATATTATGGTCACAGTAACCATTTACATGATTGTGGTAACCATAATATGGTTAATTTACGAATCACATGATTGTAGCATCCATATATATGGTTACAGTAAACAAATATATGTTTGTGACAACCATTCATATGATGAAGGACTTATCATATTATGTTGCTCTCGGCTTAAGGCTTATCATACTCTGAAAACAACATATTATGATAAATTTATTCATCATAAATATGGTTGCCACAAACATATATTTGTTTACTGTAACCATATATATGGTTGATACAATCATGTGAATCATAAATTCACCATATTATGGTTACCACAATCATGTAAATGGTTACTGTGACTATAATATAGTTAAAAATCTTGTAACACTATTTAAATGGTTACAGTAACCATGCCCAATTATATTTTTTCTCTGCGTATGGTTTCTTTTTTATTAACATTTACGTATGTTTTTTCTTCTCATTCCTTATTATAAAACAATTATCAATTTTCAAGTCAATTTCTGAGGTGGACTTTATATGGTGTCTAGGGACAATTGTTGCCCGATTTTCGGCATAGTTTTTGCGCAAACTCGTCTTAGAATCTTATTAGGGCCCAGAATATAAATTGTTGGTCTACGACTATTATGGATCCTTATAAACATTCCGCGACCACCGTGAAGAGCTTAGGAAACCATTAACCATAATAATGTTCTTATTCCTCAAGATTGATTTATAAAACAAACTTCGTTACATTAATATTTTGACAACACATGAATCTGTACTAGATATCTGTCTAAATAATTTACTTCCAAATCCTATGTCTGCTGATAAAATACCTGATATATTCCAAGAAGAAATAATTGAAATGAAATTTGATTTTGAATCAGTTGAAATTGAAAACTTGGGTTGATATTTGACAAATATTTTATTTTGCTTATTCTCTGAAATGTTGGAGCTGAAAATACTATTGTAATTTAAATTTAAATATTTATGTGAATCTAGATTTTCTGCATTTTTTCAATCAAAACATAGAAACAATCGCTGAGAATGTCTGAAATTTCTCCTAATATTAAAGAGCTTTTAAAACCCCAAAGATTAATTTTAATTATTTATGTTTTTTATTTATTATTTGTTAAAGTTTTACCTAATTTGTTGAAATTGCAAAAAGGCCGAGCTTTCAATAAAACATGAACCATTTATTGTTATATACTAAGCACAATACAATTAAAGGCGCCCTTTTTTTCTCGAAATTTTCAATGTAATTTTTGTCTTTAAACTGGCATTTTAAGTGTGAAATTTAATTAAAGGCTATTTACTAGGAAAAATTTTAATTGTTAAACTTTTAAATAAAAAAATATATATGTATGTAATTCATTATTCGCAGTAAATTATTCTTGGTATTTATTATTATTTTCATAAATAAAGCATTAAAAACGCATTCAATGTGATTTTCCTATGTTTTTAGTATAGACTTCACAACTTTCCACTAACAGTTCTGCATTGTTCTACTGTGTTATGCGAAAAGTCTAATTGGATGCAATTAAGAAATTAACTTTTACTTTACATTAAAATAATGTCATGAAGATATTATTAATAAAAATATATAATTACCATTGTGGGGTTTCAACGCCATTTTTTCGCAAAAACGAAAAAATCGTAGCTATTTAAAAACACACCAATGACATACTAGTTATATTAAGTAAAAAAAAACTATAGAGCGAACAACTAAATTGCATTTACAATTCTATGAAATTTATATTTTAGCATATTGAAATTTTATTATCATATAATATGAATTTTATAGTGAAAAATACAGGAAAAAAACTATATACATGATTTTAAATTTTCAATTATACATATGATTGATATGATTTCTAACATAACGATATATCACTCATACGTACGTATATAAGTATGTATGTATTTAATACGAATTTATTATCACTCATACGCATTTAATATAAATTTATTATTGCGCAAAATACATTGCATATCATTAGGAGTTTCCCTATTATTTTAAAATAATTCTAGCATACAAACGAATTTAATTTAATTTACACATATAATAATAATCATATTTATAACAACCTACATATTAAATCATTTGAAATCAAAAAAAAAATAAATATCCATAATGATGTTTAAATAAATTTCCTTTTAATTAAAATGAAACGAATGTCATCAACAATATGTGTGTCATTTTAATGAGATTTTAAAGACTTTTCACCTACATCAGTTTATTTTTTTCGTTTATGATTGAGGTAAAATGCCAACCACTAATACAACATAAAAAAATAATATTATTAACATTAATTATAAATACAAACACACATATATAAAATAATAAAACAGAAAAGCATAAAAAAACATAATTTTAAATCATTTATCATATTGGACGCAAGTTAAAAAATAAAATTAAATACATACCTGACGCATAGCAGTTAAAAAACCTTGAGGATTAAAGAAACCTGTCATCCAAAATACCTTTAAAATACACACAGGAAAAAAATTATTAAATATAATGAGATTTAAAAAAACAGCGAAAGTAGCCAAGATTAAAGATACTAAATAAAGACATTTCTAACGTCTAGTTACCTATTGCAAGGAAAACAAAATGCCACCAAAGAAAGTTTATCAAAAAGAGCAACCACAAAAATGATAAACACTAAGTAATTAAGATTTTTGTGGTTGCTGCTCTTTTTTAGTTTTTCTTTTGAAATTTATTCAAATTATTTTTTATTTTTTTTCGTATGCAACTTACTTTTGGCCGGTCAGTTGAAATCCAAGTACGAAATTGTGCATTGCGTTCTAACAGCTCAGTATACCAAAATCCCAGTGTTGTTGACTCCCATGATATCTGCAAATGACACAATCAGTGCAGTATAATTAATAAACTAAACGTGCTTTTTAGATTTTATTTTCCACAAGTCTTGTGTGTTAAAAGAAAATCTGTTTGTTTGAAGACATTTTTAGGAGGAAATGTGTAGTGATATATTTAATAAAATATTTAAAATGCATACTTATAAATAACGGTATTAATTATTTATTTAAAGAATAGTTCCTTCCGATATTTGGTTATTCACTTTTAACCTTAAATGACGAAACAGAAAATGAATTAAACTACAGTCGATTATTTCTTTAAGAGAAACTAGACTCACAATAGCCCAACTTCAAATACCCCCAGAAGGTATTTATAAAATACATGGAAATAAAGTAGCACATAATAGTTTAATAAAATGTAGATTTATGAAATAGTCAAAGCTTAGTATTTGGATCTAATAAATACATCAGAACATCAGAAACGGCATCCAAAGATACCAAAAAAAATACCATTCAATAATTACGGAATCCGTACTACGGTTCGATGATGCCATGTAGTTAAAAATCATTAATTTTCAGATGAATGTGATATTGTTTACAGATTTAGTCCTTTTTTTGGAGGATAAGTTAACAGTAATAAAGCGTGAGAACAGTGGATATCAGTATGAGAGTCATAGACTGCCAAAGATTCTATGTGTTTACTGCGGAGAAGCCAAAAAGTTTGTATTTAATTTTATTCCCTTCAGCCTGAGTGACAAGGCTATACATAAATTTATCATTCCGTATGTAATTTCCACATTTTTCAATTGCGACCCCAGAAAGTATATATATTCTGGATCGTTATAGATAGCGGAGTTGATAGAACTATGTTGTTGAAATCCTCTTTCCGCCATCAAATAACTTACATATATGATCCATATATCCATTATAGCTCAACTTAGGTTGCTATTTAAAATCGAAAAAATCGGCACATAAATGAGAGATACACAGTCTCAAACAATTGTTCGTACCCCATACAGCTGAAAATATATTTGATTACACCGTCAGACAAATAGAGAAAAAAATCGTTAGACACGAACCGGATGATATACGTCTGAAACTATAAATTTAATGAAGAAAAACTGTGTTTTCAGTTTTTCATTTCGTGATCCTGTGTCCTTTTTTAAGGACTTCAAAGTTTCAAAGAAGTACATTTTTCAAAAAATATTTAAAAATACTCCTGCTATTCCAACAATGACAAATTGTATGTCAAAAGAACAAGAAGAGTTGTAAAATATTTTGTATTATCTTTATTTTATCCTGTAAGGATCAAAAGATGTCAAAAATGTCCTTTAAAATGTTTATCCTTTAATATTCTTTAAGATTGCCAATAAATTCTTTTTAAAAAATATAGTGCATTATAAATACTCTATACTAAATGTAAAAATTTCATCCTTTATATATATAAAGGTCAAATTAAAATATAAAAAAAAAATTTATTATTATAAAAAGTTTTATTAAGAAAAGTGCATGTTTACAAACTACACCACCATAGTGAGGGAGGTATAATGGGTTAGGGCTGTTGTTTGCAACATGCAAAAATATTGTCCCAACACCCACCTTAAAGTATACCAATCTACTCAGGATCACTTCCTGAGTCGACTAAGTGATGTCCGTCCGTCTGTCCGTCCATCAATGTAAACCTTGTAATCAATCTACAGGTCGCAGGTTTAAAGATAATTCGACAAAATTTGGCACAAACCTTTATATTGCCCCAAGGATGAAGGCTATTGAATTTGGTTTGAATCAGCCCATTATTTATCCTAGCCCCCATACAATTGGCCTATTTGAAAATAGTTAAGCTCTCATAAATATCTTAATTATAAACATATTCAAACCAAATTCAGCACAATTAAGTTTTATGTAAGCCGAACTCGTGAGAGTTCGGCATGTTGCCATGTTACATATTACATATTGCCATATAAGTAACATTCTCGAAATTTCATTAATATACATAAATCTCTGAAATATGTCAGTATCCAAACAAAATTCAACACAAATATGTTTCATATATTCGCAATTCATCCCACCAAATTTTGTGACGATTGGTCCATAATTAGTCATAGCTCCCATATAAGGCCCACTACCGAAAATGTGTATATTCAAATAAGATTCAACACAAATAAGTTTCATATCAAAAGAAAACTCTTTATAATCATATACCCGGTGTAGGGTATCATAAGGTCGGGCTTGCCCGACTATACCATTTTACTTGTTTATTAAAAAGACTTCTACGTTGCTTTTCACAACGGATTTTGTTATATTTTTTTCGAATGAAATATTAAAATAAAATATATAAATACAAATAATTCAAATTTAAAATATTTTTTAACACTTAAGTAGTTAAGATAGAAGGATGAAATTTTGGCTGTGGTATTCAAGATTTGAATCTTTAACTCACTATTTTTTTTAAAAAAAATTATTGGAAATCTAAAAGGATATTCAAAGATAAAAATTTGAAAGGACATTTTTGACATATTTTGATCCCTACAGGATAAAACAAAAATAATACGAAATATATTACAGATATATAGTCAGAAGTATTTTAAACATTTTTTTAAAAATGTACTCTGAAAATTTGTACAGAGAAAACAGGATTACGAAATGAAAATTGTTTCAGACGTATATCATCCGGTTCGTGTCTAATATTGAGTGTCGTGCGATGTTATAATTAAAAATTCGAATATAATATTTTTTTTTTAAAAGTCCTACAAGTGATTATTTAAATTGTCAATTAATAGTAAATTAACACATTGACTGCCACGTCGGACATATGTGTGTGACATTGCACTATGCGGTTTACGCCACGTCGGACACATATGTCCGACACGACTTTTATTCGCTCTAGCCATGTCAGACAATAGTGCTGGATTTTAAGAATTTTTTCGATGTTGTCTGGAAGTTCCTCATCAATCTGTAATCTTCACATTCTTCATCACTTTCTGAACTTGTACTGAGTATTTTTTCTAACTCTGTATCCAATAAAAAATTCTTTTTCGCCATTTTTTATAAAAAAAATCGGTTTCTAAGCAGTAAATATTACTGACAGTAGCCTAAATTCCAATATTGATGTTTTCGAAGAGATTACGCAAGGAAAATGCTGTGGCCCCCAGCATCTTATTTGCTGAAAGTGCCTTGGCAGTCAATGTGTTAAAAAAATGTTCACATTTATTTTTAACAAAAAAATTAAAAATAGTTCAAAATATTAACTCAAAAAATTGTCCGTAATCTTTAAATAAATTTACATATGTATCTATTTATTTAATGAATATTATAGTGATGATGTGCCTCTCTTGGGTGGATTAAACTAACTCGGGTACGCTAAATTCAGTGACTCCAACCGTTTTTTTAAGTCAGCTCGTATTTTCGATACATACCGTTATTTCGAAAATGGAGGAGGTTGCATAACATATTGTTACGTTTTAACCTTTTCAAAACGCTGGTTTATTTCCTTTAAATAAACCGGATACTTTTGATTGCAAATAAAAGCCGTTTAGTAGTTTGAAAATGGTAACAACTCTTTATTTATTCAAATGTACAACAACAACAGAATTAAATAGTCACTCAATGTTTTTATAATGTACACGAATTCACTTGAAAAATACAGCACACTTTAAGGCACTCAGTTGATGTTTATTCGAATAGCGTCTCTGATAAACTGACTAACGACTGCAACCTCTGCCACTATTTATAACACTGCCATCTGCATTCTAGATTGCTCTTTAATTGTTTAGAGCTTTCTACTACATACGCCATCTGTGGTGTACTTTCTACAATGTTCTTTAACTGAATATTCGAATTCGAATATACGGTCGCAGCAAATAGCGTTGCCAACTTACGACCAATGGTCAACTGAAAGCTTTTATTCAATATTAATAATGTCCACAGAGATGTTACAGTTTGCTATTACAGCACTGCTATTTGAAAGCATTCTGGTACTTTTCAATCAGCCGTTAAAATCGTTGCATATGAATTCAAGTACAATTTCGTAGCACTGCCCCCCGCTTAAGCCTGTTCGTCCCGAATAGGCATAGATTCACTTCTCCCATAGGTAGCTAGTCGTTCTAGATGTTCAACCTTAGTTCCCGATATCGGTCTTCCACATTTTCGTATTCTATAAACCATGTCGTCCAATCTCTTAACTACCCTATGTGGTCCTTTGCAGTGATTCGTTAATTTGGATGACAAACCCTTATTACGTTGTGAGCTATATCTGGTTTTCATTTGGTCATTTGTCATTTTACTTCGTCGAACGAGTTCATGCTTTTCTTTTTCTGCTGAAGCACCTTCACCCATCTTGGAACCCGGCCTGATGATCTTTTCTCTGAGGGACAGACCAAGCACTCCAACAGGAACTATTCTGTCGTTACACTGTTCAACGAGGGCCTCCATTGTTACATGGCCACTTCTCACATCCGCTGGCTCCAACACCAACAAACCATTGTTTATACAATCCTCCACTTCCTCACGGGCCCATACCAAATCTTCTGCCTCAGTGCTAGCTCTTTTTAAAGGTGGCTCCTATAATGCTTGATGATTCGCCAGCTGGTTATTTCTTGATGGTGCAACATATCTGGTTCGCTTTCTTGGTGCTCTGCAGTTTCGCTGAATATGACCAATTTTACAACAGTTATAACATTTAATTTTGGCTTTACATTGTTTACATTACATTTAAAGCCTCTAAAACTGCATCTTTTTGACATTGAACATTATCCCACTTCTGACACCAATTAAAGCTTTTTGTTTTGAACTTTTATATACATTTTGTTTTTTTTTAATTTCTTTTTTTATTTACATTTGTTGAAAAATATTTTCAATTATTTGAATGTATATGTTGGAAAAAGTTTTGAAGCTTTTTTCAAAAAAAACAAAAATTATATTTTAAAATAAGGTCGACTTTTACAAAAATTAACTTTAAAATTTCTTTCATAGTTAGGGTGATTA
This sequence comes from Calliphora vicina, assembly GCF_958450345.1. Classification (NCBI taxonomy): domain Eukaryota; kingdom Metazoa; phylum Arthropoda; class Insecta; order Diptera; family Calliphoridae; genus Calliphora; species Calliphora vicina. Next base: position 46,383,393 of record NC_088780.1, read on the forward strand.
TTTTTGTTTGCCAAAAAAAATTATATTTCTAAAACAACTACTGACTTATTCAATAAGCTAAACCGTTTTTGAGTTACGCGAATATATATTGTGCAACCTCCTTCATTTTCGAAATAACGGTATAACCACTGGGTGCCCCGCTTGACAGTTTTTTCAACTAGCACAGTGTAGCTTTTCTATTGTTTCAAGGACGAAGTCTATTGAATTTGGTTAGAATCGGTCTATTATTTCTGCAAGACCCATATCTGAAAATAGTTAAGCTCTCATAAATATCTTAGTTATATCTTATATTCAAATCAAATGCAGCACAAATAAGTTTTATATAAGCCGAACGCGCACCACTAAATTTTAATGATGAATGAATACATTTTTCTTCAATTCAAATATACTACAAAAAGGCAAAACAAAACTGAATGAAGAAAAAATATTTTCAATCAATTTATATTAGATTTGAATTACTATTATTATGAATTAATTCAACAGTGAATAAATTCTATTCAAATAAAAGCATTTCAATGAAGCTAATGATTTGATGACATTTTTAATTCTGAATTAAGATTTAATTAAGCTTAAATTGAATTAATTAATTCACAGCTCTGTCAGATTAGTGTTTTTTTTTTCAAATTGATTTTGTTTTTTCTTTGTAGAAAACTTTTACTAACCTGCTCATATTTTGTCATTAAATTCATTACTAAATTCTAGACCACAATGTACCATTAAAATTCTATAAAGAAATATAAAAGTGTAATAGACATAAATTTCCTGCAAACTTTGGTTCTTTATTATTTAACCCTTACCCTTATTAAAAAAATCTGTGAAATGAAAAACACAATTTTGTGCTAAATAAATTTAGCTTAAGGAAAGTATTTATTGTGCCAGTTAAAAAAAGGCGCAAAAGTTTAGACAAAAAGGATTTTTAGCCTTTTTCAGCTTTGTCCTCTTTACAAATACAAAAAACACCTTTTTATTGGTTAAGTAAAATGAAGCAAACACAAAAAAAATATTCACACTAAAAGCCAAAAATATCCTTTTTTTTGGTTTTGATAGAGTGTAAAAACTAAAATGTTTTGATTTTGTCTATGTACTTTCTTTTTTCGTTTTGTAGCTTAAAGCATTTTTTGTCGATTTTTTCTCAAAAAGAAATCAGAAATGTTTTCTTTGATTTTGTGTTTCTTTTTAGATGTTGGTAATACGTTTAAATATGCTGAAAATTTAAATGCCTGGCATTTTCTCTTTTGTAAATCCTATTGTGTGGGATTTTTACGTTATTGATTTGGGTCGGCCAATATTAAATCCCTATTATTTATGCATAATCTCGTACATGGTTTGTTCTATCAAATAAAATTTAAAATTTGGATAATTACGAAGAACAATATTAAAGACATGGTAAAGTTTTTTCCAAAAACTTTGTTACAGTGGCTATTTTGTTGTGAAAATTTCATTCTTAATGTAAAACAGTATTATTAATGGATAAATAAATTAAATTGATCAATTTATGGTTTATGCTTTCTCCATCAACAAATACATTTTCCAGATTTATTCATTACAGAAACTAATTAAATTTAAAATTAATACCTAATTTATATTACCACGAAATTATCAAACAATCCTTTAAAATATTGAATCAATATTTAATTTAATATAGCTCATCTCATAGTTGTACTTGACCAACAACAATAATTCTTAAAGATTCCTTTAAAAATATTTTTTATTTAAGGTTGTGTTTTCTTTATTATTTGCCAAGAAATTTGTTCTTATTTGTAGAAAACAAGAAATGTTTGCAATAATTTCAATTTTCTATCCCGTCGTTATATCATTCATCTGTGTTCACCAACTCAAACCATAAATAATTTAATGGAAAAACATGTTAACATTATACTTAGATCAATTTCTTGACAACATTACAACAGATACTTGTTAAAAAGTATATCAACAGGTTTCAAAACGTCTGTCACCACTGTTTTCTGTGGAATACAAATGTTTTGTTATAACCTATAGGCCTTGAAATATTCATTAATCAAAATTATGATAACAATAAAGTTGTTTTTGTATTTCTTCAAACATTAAAACAATGAGGCATTGTTATATTTATAAAATTTTTATTAAAGATTTACAATATTTCTTGGAGAAAATCAATAACGTGTTTTTAGGAATTTAAAGACAATAATACAAGGTTTTTTATTTATCAATGAAAAATATTCTTTTTAGTAGATAATAGATTTAAGCATTCGTGTTCAGCTCACACTTCGTGTTCGTTTCTGACATAGGCAAACATTTTTGTAAATACTTTTCAGAGACTTTAAAAAATGGTTGAAAAAGTTTTGAAAATTGTATTTGAAGTTTTATGTTTTTTTTGTTAGATACCTATATAAATTAAATATTTATCACGAATAAGGTCCAATTCCGGGAGGACATTTGTATGGGGGCTATGTGAAATAATGAACCGATTTCACCCATTTTCAATAGGCTTCGTCCTTAGGCCGAAATAATTGTATGTACCAAATTTCATCGAAATAATTTCAAAATTGCGACCTGTACTTTTCGCACAAGGTTTACATAGACAGCCAGCCAGACGGACGGAAGACATCGCTTAATCGACTCTAAGTCGATCGGAATACTTTAAGGTGGGTGTTAGACTTATATTTTTTCTTTTCTTATATATAGGTGATACAATCAATAACAAAAAACATGCACGAGAGCAAAAATATAATTGTACATGTTTACTGTAACCATTTCAAAATTTTTGAACAATATTATGGTCGCTGTAATTATTAATTGTGTAACCATAATATGGTAAAGTTAAGATTCACATGATTGTAGCATTAGGGTTTCTATTCAGGCCCTAATTTTGTAAATCACGTCACCAAAGTGATATTTATATGGAAAGCAAAAACAAAATTTGAAAAATTTAAAAAATTTTTTTTTGTTTTATATACAAAATTTTTAAATTATGAAAGGCAAATCAACGCTTGAATTTTGGTGCGTTTGTTCTGTTAAGAATTTGTATATAAAACAAAAACAAATTTTTAAAATTTTTTAAATTTTGTTTTTCCTTTCCATATAAATATCACTTTGTGACGTGATTTACAAAATTAGGGCCTATATTCTCTATTACTAGAAAATATCGATGGACAATTTTGTTTTCATATATTTTGATCCCAAAAATTTATACTTTTCGATACTTAATTAAGCTTCCAGCAATAACCATTTGTGACAAATTTCGGTATACGAAGTCTCCTCGTATTTTAATTGTTTTTAAATGTCAGACAGACATTTGGTTCTAAAATTTTTTTTTGATAGCACCGGTTTTGTCTTTTTTTAACACCAAACTTTCCTGATCAACAATAAATATTTTCAGACGGACATGTGTATATCGTATTAGAATTTTATAAGAAATCAGAATATATATACTTTTATGGGTTTACGACCTATATAATTCGATGTGTTACAAACGTAATGACAAAATCAAAATATTTTTGGTGGAGAGTAGATAATGTATTTCCAGGATGTAGGATTCTTAGAAAAATATTTTGATGTATAACAAACAAAATGGCAAAATCAATATACCCTCCATCAGCATATAATATTTCAATAAAACAACGTATCTTGATTTTTTTTCAAATGGTACATTGAGGCATTGAATTTATAAAATTTTATTTTTACCATAATTTTTGTGCAATTTTTCGTATCTCCAATTGATGAAAAAAATCGTACAATCTAATTATTCTCAAGTTCCGACAAGCCTTTTCCCTAGCACATAGTGTCTCAGATTGAAATTCCGAACTTTTTCGAAATCAGCATGGACGAATATAGTGTTCAAAAACATGTCCAAATGATAAGATTGTTTTATCAAAATGGGTGTCATCAATGTCTAATGTATCCCGAAAAAGTCACACCAACGACATGTGGTTTCAACAGGACGGCGCTACGTTCCACACAGCTCATGCCACATTGGACATTCTGAACGAGCGATCTCACGTGGAGAGCATGTGAACTGAACCGTTAGACTTCTTTGTATGGGATTTTTATAAGTCGTATGTCTATGCAACTCAAAGCCAACATTACTCATGCCATCGCACTATAGGTTAAATGACTACTTTTTCTGTGATAAATTAATAATGACTACAAAATCATGGTATTCAAACCAAAACCTTAATGAATTTCGAAAGTAAGAATAATTCTATTAAAAAAATGGAATTTAACCCACTAACGACCAAAAATTAACCCATTTACAATCAATAATGCAAACTTAATACATTAATTTATTTTAATTATACTAAAACTTTTAGTAATTGCTTAAATCTAATTCATGCATATTTAAATCAAAGAGGTCCTCTTCGCTTTCATTAATTTCATTGTCTTGGTGGCTAAAGTGAAATTCTTCCATGGGTTCACTGCAACATAACAGTTGAATTACTTCTGGTAGAAATGTGGAACGTTTCCGGTTTTGTAAGCGCCTATCTAAAAATGATGTGGAAATTAATGGATCTGAGGTACAGCTTAATATTAATTCGGAGCTTAAAAAATATGTCTTCTCCGCTTCCATTACAGCGTCTTTTTGTATCTCAAAAATTTTTCAGCAATATGAAGTAAAATAGATTGCAAAGAAATGAGTGATTTTCGGAAGTGGGTTATATAGGAGCTATGACCAATTATGGACCGATCGTCATGAAATTAGGTCGTGTGATTACATATTTTCTTTATGAGAGTTGAATTTTATAAGTATACCAACATTTTTAAGAGATTTATGCTCGTTAAAGTTATTTTTGGAAGCGGGTATTATATGGGAGCTATGACTAATTATGGACTGATCATCATAAAATTAGCTGACATGAATTCCGTATATATAAAATTTATTTGGAGCAAAATTTGTGTAGATACCTATATAAATTCAACATTTATGACCGATAAAGTCCAATTACGGGAGGAAATTTGTATGGGGGCTAGGTGGTATAATGGATCGATTTCACCCAATTTAAATAGGCTTCGTCCTTGGGTCGAAAAAATTATATGTACCATATTAAGGTGGGCGTTAGACTAATATTTTTGGGCGTTACAAACATCTGCACAAACGCATTATACCCTCCCCACTATGGTGGTGTAGGGTACAACAAATTTATTGTTTTAGTTATATGCTTCTCCACTTCATCTGAAAATATGTTTACTTCAATTTTGTCAACTACATGTTTGAAAACGGCATAAAATTTTTCTTTTTTTGAATTTTCGTTAAGCCAAATTTCAAACAATAACCTAAAAAAGATAGTATTATTCGAAAACGGCTAAAAATGGCTATTATATGGAAATAAAAATTGGTTTATAACATTTCAATATATTCATTTCTGGTTTCATTTAATCTGCCGAACTTTGCCGAAGTTTTAAAAGCTTCTACGAAGTTACATTTTGAAAACAATCGCAGCACTTTTCAGGTTATGTTAAAAAAGTGGATTTATTTCAAGCAAGTTAAACAATTTTATCAAATTTTTTAACAAAAAACATTAGTTACTTACTTAGTTTATTGTTCTTCATTTTCACTTTCTTGTTTATAACTCACGAAATTATTTAAACATGCAATTGAAAATTTGACAGCAATACAGGCTTTTCAACAAAATTTATTAAGTAATTACGATGCAATGTCTTTGACTGCGTGTTGTCAAATGGAATTTAATATTTACCAAAAACAAAAAGCTGACTTAGTTAATTTGGAGTATTGGTTACAAAATGGCATTAAAAAAAGTGCAATATTTGTATTTGAAAAATTGGACTTTAGCACAGTTTTGGTAGCCGTTTAACCTATAGTGCATCGGTCAAATTCAGCCTGATTTATGCGCCAGAGTTATGAAAAATTGGAAAAGCTTATGATTAGATTCGAATTTTTGGTTTAGTAGGTGAGACTATGGCCTTTAATTTTCGCTATAAAACGTGAAAATCTACTAATAATATAACAAAATTGGATTTTAATTTTTAGCTGAATTTTAGTAAAAAACAAGCAAAAAAGATATTTTTTTAATATAATATACTTTAATATAATATTTGCTTAGTTACTATACAAATAATACTTACTAAACTTTTTAGTTTATTAAAAGTTTTGTTTAATATTTCTTTAAAATCGGTTACCATAAAAATGTATTTTTGCTTAATTCTCATAATATGTGCCACTGTGCGGCGTTCATTTACACGATGTTATATTCCATATATTGCATAATGACATCGATGGGCCATTCAAACTGATAACAAATTTCGCTGATATCTAACACATTCTTTGTTTTATTTAAATTTAAAGATAGGAATCGCTTAATGAAATACCCTTTATTTGTATTTTTGGTGGACATAACTTCACACTGTTATGAGCTAAACTATTAGCTTAATAAAAATCTTATATTTCCTAAAATAGTAAAGAAATTTTTTGGGAATTAATCCTTTATGTGAACGTGGGTCAAAAATCAGTATTGTGTAATTCGGTATAAAACCTCACTTAAAATAATTATACTAAAACTATCAATGTTTTATAATAAAATAATTAAATTAATTTCGTTGGCAGCAACAATTGTTTCCGAAACCAGTTATTATAACCAACATTATTTAAACTCGTACTATGAAATTTGTTCAAATTATGTAAAAATATTTAATGTAAATCATTTAACTACTACTCGTACTAACATTAAACATCTCCTTCATTTGATGGCAAATTGTTACTTCAAATTATAGAATATATTTTTTCACGATTTCCGGCATATTTTCCATTTCCTATAGGTCCCAAATTTCGCATTAATTTCAAATTTCATATATTAAAATCCAAAATTATAGCCATCCAATACAAATTTGTTTTAAGCGCGGATCTAATGTGCACACAATCTAAATCTATGACTAACCAATATGCAGAATAACTAACCAAATGCATTGATTGAGATTTTATAATTTTTGCAATTAAAATTTTTCGAGAATTATTAACAAAAACATTACATTTGACATTGAACTACTTTAATACCAAACAATTTATACATATTATGCGATAAAACTTAACAATAATAACATAACAACAATAAGCATGTAATTATATGCATAAATTGAATTTATTGTTGTTCGTATACAAAAGTACATATTAGTGCAAAATTGAAATCCAAAACACACAATCCCGCATTTTAGTGGCAATAACAAAAAATTACACACCTATTTGCCACAAAAAAAAGTAGAAAAATCACAGGAAATTTATTTTCAATTTGCAGATGTGTGGGAAATAACAATAAATTCGTTTAAAAAACATACGCACACATTTACGCAACATACAAACAATTTTATGCATTCCAAGCAAAAGTTTCAAACAATACATTGTACTAAATTTAAAGGAATAAATTCATGTTAAAATACATAGAATATTTTAGAATTTATCCAACAAACATACATATGTAGATACATAGGAGTTTTGAATCAGTTAATACTTATTAGATGTGCTTTAAAATGTGTGATACCTTTCACTTTCAATATCTATAATAGTGGTTACAAGGACAACCCTTATTTTACTCCAAAGACCTACAATTTTTCACCTTCAGCTAAAAACGCTATGCAACAAATGAAAATTTTTGGAAAAACACACGATCATGTATGTTCGACTCTACTGCCAAAGGGTAGTAAAATCCTATATATATAAAATCCTATAATTTCCATTTTGGTGATTTTTGGGTCCCCAAAGATTCTGAAAATCAGTGGGCCCTCAAAAAATGGTGTCATCAGGTTTTGGCCAACAGCTTGGTGGAGCTAATAGTCCTCCAAACCATTTTTGTTAACATTTTTTTTCCCAAAAAATAGCTTTTTCGTGCACTCTTTTTTTGAAAAAATATATGAAGAACAATTTTGTTTTCCATTGTTTTATAATAATTTCCAGGGACTCCTAATTTATCAGTAACAATATTTGAGGAGCCGCATAACAAAAGGTACTTTTTCATCCCCCCTTAAAAAACAGCATGAACCTGGAAATGGTAAGAAGTTTCTTACTTATCAATAGATACATCAAACTGCCATAAGTCACCACATTAAATGTTAAGGATATTTGATATAAAAACATTTTAATATCGGAAAAGAACCTTTTGTTAAAAAATAAAGAAAATAAAGTACGTTTTGTGAAAAACAAAATTAAATAGTATGTTTTTTATGCGTTTTTTAACGATAATATTTTAAATGAATGTTTTTAATCCTGATCTAATATATAAACAAATTACATAATGAAATTAAATAATTTTTTTTTTCGTTTTATACTAGTGTTTTACGTTTTGTTAAGCACAAATTTTTTAGAACCCACACACAGAAAAAACTATATTTCAATCAAGGTACAAAAATTATTGAATAGATAATTTTCGTAATTGAAAAACAAAAAATAACAAAAATGTGTTTTCAATTACAAAAATTATCTATTCAATAATTTTTGTATTTAAAGTTCAAACCATAGAGAAAACGCATAGAGCGGAAACTCTCCTGTCAAAGACCTAACTCAGTTGTCAAAAACCTAAGTGGTGAGAATGTATTAGTAAAAAAACTATGTGAAAACAAAAACAACACTCGTATGTGTAACTTTTTTGAGTAATTTTTTTGTTTGAGTTTTTTTCGAGTTTCCGCTCTATGTTCTCTATGGTTCGAACCATATAGAAACCAGATTTTTTGTTAGAGAAGTGCATAATTTCTCTATTGTGCTGCAATAACAAAGAATGTGCAAATCATTGTCGGTATGATTCAGGACCATCACGTAACCCAATCTTGACCACGCAAGACCGGCTTGATGCAAGATTTGAAAAAACGTTAAAATTTTTTAAAGTGGGCAAGTTTTGTGGAGCTTCTGAAGAGTAAATATAAGCTTTTTATATAAATTTTTGACATTGGTTGAAACCTTAGGACTTGAAAATTTACATTTTAGTAAAATTAAATAATTTTGTGTTTTTTTCGGACGTCATTTACCTTAAAAACTAAAAAGATTTTAATATAGTGATTTTCCATCAAGAAAATTATAAATTTTTAATTAATGTAAAATTTTAAGGGTTACAGACATCACAGTAAAATTTGGAAGTAATATAGAAACAAATGTTCTTAAGTTAATGGCATCACTATTGTTGCAATTCTTTGTTTTCAGAACCAAAATTCCTAAAACGGAGAAAATGTGTTCCAAAAACTGAGTTTTTTTTAGAAAAGTTCCCACTTTTAAGTTATTTACAGTATGATAGAAAAAACGTTTTTATGTCTATAAAGAACATACAGCGCTATACAAATATGAAGAGCTTTTGAGGATCGGTGCTTTGCGTTTTAAGAATTGTTTACTCAGACCTAAACTTTTGTTTCAAAATTGACCAAGTTTGGATAGGTCTAGGGGGACAACATACGTTTTTGCATTAAGTTCACTTTCCAGATCATAAAAACAATTTATGTAGTCTCAAAGAAATTTGTTTTGTATAAAAGAAAAAATATGGGGACTATTATGGGAAAAAACTTAAAAAACACACGCATATCTGCAGTTTTTGGGTCGCTTTTTGCAATTTAATAGTGGTGACAAACAAGTTATACGAAGTTACTTACTCTAACTAATTGAAGTAAAACGATTTAAACCACTGTGCGATTTTTTTAACCAAAAATTTTTTTATTTTCACAAATATTTTTTCGATTCAGCATTTGATTTTCAAATGTCGAGACCAATTTCCGAATATCGAAAAAGTGCAAAATAAGGCTCACTGTAATGAACATCACTATGATGTAGTTTTTTTGATCGTTTTCCTGTCGAGTATATTATTATTCCTTAAAGAAATCATTCATTTTAGTTTAGTTCTGTTACACATATGTTCGCTCATAGATGTAATTCATTCATATCGCAAATATGATGAATTATTTTTTTGAATACATAAAAATCACTTTTTACTCCTTGCACCGAACAGACAGGTGTAAAAAGTGCATATGTACGTTTTTATTAAAAAAAATACAAAAGAACTACATCTGTAGTTATGAAATATAACTGACATTGCACATGTGCTGGTATGTAAATATAAGAATATAATCGCATATAATTTTATGTAAATCATATGTGTATAATCCAGAAAACATCGACAATACTTAACAAGTACATGAATATAACAACAAAGTCTTTGTATATTGGATAAGGAAAAAAAGTAATGTCTATGGATAAATATATTATTTTTCTCATGTTATGACATTCTATAATCAAAGACTATTTTAAATTTTTATCTAACGTTAAAACGGTAAACTTTTTTATACCATTTATACCATTTTCAAGACTCCAATTTCAAACTATTAAAATGAATCTATTTATAAATTTACTGAATTTACTGAATGAATCTATTTATAAATTTACTTAGATTCTGAAATTTTAAAGCAGTCGTGTTACTTAGATTTGTCCCATTCGTGATTCCTTTATTTATTACAGCTTTAAAGCAATGTCGGATAGTTTGCTAGTGTCAAAGATGGTTCTTTTATGATTTAAAGCGATGGGAATTATTTTTATTGTATTGCACAGTATTTGACCCGAAAAGCTGGCCAAAAAAATTTGTTGAATTTGTTTGATAGCCTTAGGTTGAAATCGGTGCACTTATCTATCTATCTACATAAAGAGAAATCAAATGTCGTTCGTTGGTAATTTCATCAGGAGAGAACGGCCGGACCGATTTAGACAATTTTTTTTTTTTAAATGTTGGTCATAGTCCAACTTATGTTTTTACGGAATGAAAAATTGACCACACACACTTTTTTCGATTTATCAAAAATCGGAAAACGGCTACTTTTTTTTAAATTGATCATAGTAATACAAATTAAGTTTTTAGTGAAAAAAAATTGACCACGCCAATTTTTTTTCGACACATTTAAAATCCCACGTATGGAAACAATATTTATGAGTATTTTAATATTGAAAATCAGCATAAGAAATATATAAGTGGCTGAGATATAAGTAAACCATCATTATCTCCATACTAACTCCGATAATGAGTTCTTTATACAGTTCTGTACAATTTCAGGAGAATTTTTTAATTTAAATTTTTCTTAACAATAAATTTGTTTATCAAAAAAATTGTAAAAAAAAAGGTTTTCTCACCAAACTATACAAACTTGTTATCTTAAACAACAATTTTCAAATTGTTTTCAGAAAAGCTGTTTCTAAAATTAAATGCTCTGATTCTTTTGTGAGCAGAGCCGAAGCTAACGCTGCACAGTGGGAAAGAATCAAAATTTTTTGGAAATAAATCTGGCATTTCTAAACGACTGGTTTGATCGGTATAAAATTTGACGTGAACGTAGCCAAGGATTATTCGAGTTCAAGTTATTAAATGGATCTTACAAATAAAATCCGCTAAGTTGGCAACTATTTTACATTAAAGTAATAAATAAATTTATTAACGAAAGTTTTAACATGGACACAATTTACAAATTTTATTATTAAACATTAACTCTAATGTTATTTTGAATGTTTATTGTAAGAAATAAAAAATAAAATACTAGTCCATTTTAAATCCTAAAAAATACCAAATTATAGTGAAATATTGCAATTTCTATAGTAGTATTGCAATGAGAGTATTGGATGTGATTTTTCAGGGGATCGGTTATGATAAATTTATTATAATTTAGAAATGTATTTAAAATGAATTTAAGTAAATGAGTACTAAAGGAATCATGAAAATATCCATTCTTCTGGAACAACTTAAATTTTTTATGGGATAATTTTTTTATAATATACGTATGAGTGATATGTAATACGAGGCAGTACAATATTAATAAGTATACGTCTTGCAATAACTTAATAATGCAATAAATTCAAAAATCGAAGCATACTTTTTGGATGAAACACAGTTCACATTTGTTAGTATAAATATTAATATTACAGGGTTGATACAAACGATTTTTTTAAAATTTAATTTATATTTATGAATTTTATAATACAGTATTAAATGACAATAATTTTTGAAACACTTAAAATTGTATAGTATTATTTTAATTATAATAAAATAAACATATCGCACTGGTTCCTCTAAAGAGAATCAGCTCAAAATTTTCCAATTTTCACTTTCAAATCTTACATCATTTTCTCTACTCTTTTGCCAAAAAATACAGTTGTATCCGACTTCAACTTTCATTGTATTGTATTGTATTAAAAAACAGTCTACTGAACATTTTTAAATTTTGAGTTGAATGTCTTTAGTGGAACCAGTGCGATATGCACATGATAACAATAAATTAAATTAAATATATAAGTAAATGTTACAAAGGATGTACAGTGTTTGCTCCCGACTCTAACATTAATTACACTGTCTAACTGTATTTTTGGAACAGAATAGCGAACCTTATAACTCTGAAAGGGCATGTTGATTAGATTATTTTTGTATAATAAACTTATAGTCCAGCTGGTCTGAATTTTTGTTACAGTGGGTCAAAGTTTTCATTTTTTTGTCGAAGGGAGCATGATACTAAATGAAAAAAATGTTTCTGAGAGAATTCTTATTGTCAGAGTTAAATGGTGGAATTTTATGAGGATAATAAAAATTTCAGTGGGGGACACCAAAGATACCAAATAAGGTTCTTTACGCTTAATTAGCAAAATTACACGCCATCTTGGGTCTCACATGTTTTAAAAAAAACTTCAAAAATCTATTTATGATCCGAATGTGCTGAAATTTAAGATATGAACACTTCTTAAGAATATCTAAGTAATATATATTTATCCATAGCTCCCTGGAGCATTTGTGAGTTCCATTTTAATAACTTAAACTCGAATACTCCTTGTCTATACCCAAGTCAAACAATTTTGATTCTGCCCCACTGTGCGCTGGGTTGAAGTCGTATAAAGTTCACAAAGTTCCAGATCGCAATTCGACAAAGAACTTAGAAGCAAAAGAACGAGCGATAAAATTGAGGTAAAATTTTATAAAAACGTACACCTGTTGTGTGATGATGAAACTTATGTACTGGCAGACTTTTCATGGCTGATGGACGAGGTAATGTTCAAGAACAATACGGGATAAAAAAACAAACAAAATTCCCCAAGAAGTTTCTTGTGTGTCAAGCCATAGCAGTTGTGGCAAAATAAGCTAAACATTTGTGACGTCAGGCATGGTAAACACAGAAATATATATTACGGAGTGTCTACAAAGATGGCTTTTAAAACAGCACAGAATGTCTACATATTTCTGGACCGATTTGGCATCATACCATTATGGAACAAATTTTGTAAAATATTTGAATAAATTTACGTATTTTTATATTGTACGGTTGATGTTTTATTTAACTTAATACAAGTATAAGTTTTTATCGGCACTACGGGTGGTATGAGTAAAAATATTGGAAAAAATATTTTGTATTCCAATGCTAAACTATATTTTTAAATGAAAATGACTTCTTCTCCACACAAATTTAAACATCTATGCCAAATTCTTCAGCTATGAAATGCAATTGTCGCTTAGAGCTGAAGAACTAATAGCGAATATAATATATACATATATGTGAAATAGTGAATGGATGTTGAATTAAGAACAAACTAATTATATAACACGATTCCGCAGAAGACTCATAAAATTTCATAGAGTTTCTCAGGAATAGTGATAATCTATGAAAATTGTTGAATATATTTAAAAGTAAAAGAAAACTTGATGGTTATAATATCTACTGTTTAAAACTGTGGAAGAAATAAAACTCTATCAGTGAAATGAACTCATACAGACCAAACAGTAATGTATTCCTTATACATATATCCTAGATATACCTAAAACATATTTACACCCAGCGAAAAATTGAACACATCCGTGTACGATTTGACACCATTCTTTATCAATAGTGTATCAACCCCGTATGTGTAGAAATTGTACACAAACGGTGTCAATTTGACAACGAAAAAATTACACCATTCCGTTGCTGAATTAACACCATTCGTTGTCGATTTGACACCGTTCATGTACGATTTTATAACAGACCGTTGACAATTTGTCACCGTTCGTGTAAGATTTGACACCAGACCTTTGTCAATTTGATACTGCACCATTGTCAATTTGACACTATTCGTTATCGATTTGATACTTTTAAATGTACAAAAACTGAAGGCATATTTATTGTTTACAAAAATTTTTGAAGTTGTATGTCGTCACTAGATTTAGTGATCTTCTCACTGTCTGGATCTTCATCTGCATCAACACAAATTCGCTATTAAACACAATTACGCTTTTTTTATATTTTGAGTTTTAAACCATTTATTTACTTTACGTTTATCCATTATATTTATTAAAATTTTTTAATGTAAATAAAATCAAAACTCACTTATAAAAACAAAGCAGAGCAACTCACGTTGATATACGTCAGTGAATAATTTAACAACATTGCGTTGTCGATTCGTACTCGTTTAATTACAAATTGTAAACGTACGGTGTCAAAAAAAAGTGACACCGTATGCAACGTCGTTTTTCCCTCAGTGTAGTGGATTCACAATGGTCAAATATTTTACGACTCGTCGGCTTGGATTATCCGGCTCTTAGTAATTCCATTGTGAAATATTAGAACATTATGACAAAATGACATGATGGGATAACTTGTGAATCTGCCAATTGAATATACTTTTATAGACATAATTATAAATATCTTAAATTTTATATGTCCCTTTCCTTAAGTTCATTTGCCAATACTGTAAATTTTGCACACATTTCAAAAACATCATTTAAATTACCTACTTACCAGCTAAACTCAAACAAACACACTTTTTAAATGCAAAAATACATATTTGTATGGAAGAAAAGTTATGAATATATAATTGACATACCTTCATCCATGATTCTGGTATACGAGCATCATACATGGCATCCAAAGATTCTTTTAATGCAGGACTCATAACAATCGTGCCATCAATTGCCAATTTCAGATCACACAAACAATTGTACACTCTTTTTATCACCTTTTGCATGCGATCAATTTCTTGTCTATGGAATTATTTGAAATAAAAAATATAAAGAAATCTAACTGAATTAACACTCATTAATAGAAATACAAATTATATGTATATTAACGGATTAATGCATAATTTGCATGATTAATAACTAGCACAACGCTCAATTATTATACCTTCGAGGAATACTAATTACTATAATAATTATAATTATGATAATAATGTTGAGTGAAAACATGCATGTCATCCTCGACAGCATCATTAACACCATTGCCATACATCGTTCAGCTAATTAAATTCTTATTGATACGATATTTACCTTAAAAATATATTCATTGGCAACAGTATACCCATACGTATTAAATTCTCACGCACTTCGTATGCATTATATTGTGGTGGCAATTTCCTCAACATATCATCAGCCAGTTGATAGACAATACTTTCTCGAGTTTCACCGCCTCCACCACCTCCTTCCTTGGGCTGTACACTGAGTATTGTATCCAATATTCCTGAGGATACATAAGAGCATTAAAATATATTGGTATGTACAATACATGCACATTAGGCTGGCCCCTATTTTCTATATTATGCATTTTTGATGCACTAAAATTAGAGCAAAATCGGGTAACGTTTTTAGCAACATTATCAAAAATATAAATTTTGAAAATAAATTGAAATTGATAACAGTTTTTTATTTAATTTACCCAAAGATGTTCAAATATAGAAATGCTCAGACATCTATAACCTATTATTTGATATCAAAATAAATTATCAAATTTCATGCATATCTCAAATCCTAAATTTTACATTTCAAAATTTTTTTAAAAATAAATTCTAAAAAAATAAAAAAAAACAGTTTTCGATTTTAATAAATACTAAATGAGGATAAAAATTCACATTTTAATGGTTGTAAGTTGGGTTAACATTGGAGGTGTTTGAAATTGGATTTCGAAATCCTAAATTCAAATAGTTGTTGGGTCACAACTTTGTTTAAATTTCTTCTTAAAAAATATTTCGTAGCTTATTTTATTTCAGATATTTGAATTTTGTTTTGGAAAAATCTCCACTAAAATGAGCAACCTCTAAACTTTTTCCGATTTTGCTTAAATTGCCTGCATTTGGTTTTTAGATGACGGATACCAATTGAAATCCTTGGGAGCATCGAAAATCGACAAAATCGAAAATAGGAGCCACACTAATGAACATATATAGCAATATAGACAGATAAATTCAATTTGTATATTGATTTTGTTAATTTATTTCCCCTTTGGAAGATACATATATCAATGTACGTATTCATGTACTTATAGGTACACTTATTATGCTTTTAGTTGACCTTGTCATAGATTTTCCTATCAGACACATTAATGTCTTAATTACTATTCAACCAAAGTATACTTAGGCTATAATTAATGGATTACAAAATCTTTGGAATAGCAAATTGTTAAAGATTTCAACATAAACACATTTATATTGGGTAATAGAAAGTATGGTGGTATTTAGAAGAACCTAAAGATGATTACGGTTTCAGTTAAACATATCCTTTATGCAAATATTCAGTAAATACAATCATTGTTGTAGATAATATTGAGTTTATTCTTAACCGAATGTCGTGATGTGGATGAAGAATTCGTTTAGTTGATCTAAACTTCTATTATCATTTGTGTTTCATTTACTTGATCTAAAAGAGAGGGCAAATTGGAAGTTATGTAATAAATTGTCTTAAAAACACACATTTACAATCGTGCTGGTTCAGCGATCTGTATCTCTCTATGTTTGTAAGGCTTCCGGATCATTGTAGTGGTTTTAGACAGATCCCAGCAGATCCCTTATAGACAGCAATTGTCTCTAATGTCTGATCAGTTGGCTGACACCAATTTACATATATATTTTGGTCCGTTAGTGGTTTTAGACAGATCCCAGCAGATCCCTTATAGACAGCAATTGTCTCTAATGTCTGATCAGTTGGCTGACTCCAATTTATATATTTTGTTCCATTTGACATATATGTGCTCTTTGCACACAGGCAGATCTACATTCAAGGTAATCTAGTGTGAAGTCAATTGTCACTTAAGTATATCTAAGCAATCTGTTTAGAGTGTAGTCACTTCAAAAGTTCTGTGAGTAATTCGTACAAACTGGTTTTATACAAATTGTGTTGATATAATTCTCATACGGTTTATTTTCTTTTTGCTGATATCCCACGTAACCTAAATTGAACTTGTGTCTCTAAGTAACCTATAGTGTAGTCACTTTAAACGTTTTATTATAATGCATTTTAGAAAGTAGTTGTTTTACCCACCAGAAGTAATCTATTGGAGAGTTGTCGGAGGAAGGTTTGTTTACAAGCAATCTGTTAGAAGATGGCTATTTAACTTACTATTTAAAATCAATTATCACCCGTACATGTTCGAATAAATACGTAGCTAAACAATTAACCAGTTTGGTATACTCTAAAAAATGCATGTAAAATTACTCCTGTAAAGTAAGTAATTTTTCATGTAAAATTACAGAAAATGCGTAAATTTAGACATAATATGTTTATGGAAATTAATTACATACTTTTACCTGCAAAAATACATTCAAAATTAAGTATATTGAATGTTGATAAACATGTTTTTAAAAAATAAACATATTTACTTTGACATTACATATATTGTGCGTAAAATTTATATGTATCTTAAACACAAAACGAGTAATATACAAATATGAATTGTCAAAAAAAAATTCCTGAAATAATAAAAAGTTTGAAAACGTTTATTGTCAAACATTTATTATTAAAAAATTGCTTCAAAGAAAAATGTTCAATTGTTAAGAAATTTATTTAAATATTGCTGAGAGTGTCTATATATCGGAAGCAAATACCATAACAAAGAACAAGTAATTACAGTTATCGCAGCAAAAAGTATAAAAGTACCGTGTCCAAAGGAAATTATGGTTTGAATTTGTTTCAAGATGATGGCATTAATAATTGAAGAGATTTCCAACGATAGTGGTAAGATCAAGCAGATTCGGATACATTCTGCCATCGTAAAAGAGTTCAATATTTTTCAAATATCTGGTCTGGCTGATGTTTTCCGTAATCCAAAAACTTGTGTTAAATGTATTCTGTCTATATTTTTTTAATTTGTTTATATTTATTCAGTGTTAAATCTTAATAAAACAGTTCATTTTTAATCAAATATCCTTCAAAAATAAGTTTATTAATTTTATGTCTTTTGAATAGAAAGGGGTGGGAATATTGACATTATATATACATGTATTATATGTAGGTTTAAGCAGTTTAACTGTAACTTTACATATTAACAATGTTTTTTACATACAAAAAATTAAAATTTAAATGAAATTGGTATGTTGCTAAACATTTTTTACACATATATGTAGGTAAATTTACAGTTTTTGTATCTATTATTTTACATACAATGTGTGTAAATATTGGAGTTTAGACATAACATGTATTTTTACTCTAAATATAGTAGGAGAAAAGTTACCTACTATAAATGGAGTAAAGTTACATGAAAATTTATTAGAGTGTAGATACTTAGTAAGGTAACTGACTCTATGTAACCGGAATGTGAATCCCATGCCTTGATTACTTTGAACCAACTATCAGAGAGTGTAATCCAAAAGAGTCAAAGATTTAAAATAACTAGTCATGTAGCTTGATATGTAGCTAGTTGTCATTTGTGACAGTCTCCTAGAACTGCTCTGATATTCTGGCAGCTGGCTGAGAACGAACGTTGGAATTTCCAACTCTATTACTTAGGTAATTAGTAATCATAAGGTTTTCTTTTTTAACTTATATTTCATAATGTTCTGATCTTGGTGTGTTAATCCAAATTCGATTGGTAATTAAATGCAGAAATCATCTCTAATACAATTTTTAATGCAACCAACTACAATATAAATAATATTATAAACTATTGGTCTTGTTTATTTGATATATTTTTCTCCAAATATTTGTTTATATAGTTAAACTCATGATACAATAATTGTAGAAGGTAGAATCACTAGGGAGAGTTTTCAATATTTACCCTTATAACGTCAAATTTTGATTTTGATTTTTTTCATATTTTTTCATATTTTCTTTTGTTTGACGTTAAAAGAATTGTATAATTGAGAATTTATTTCTACTGATTGTACCTTATATTATTGTGTCATGGTGAAACTATTTTTAAAATTTGAACTTGGAAATAAAAATATTTGAGTATTTGATTAATCGACAATTATTGATCGAATAATTTTTTATTCTAAATTGAAAAATGTTATTCATTCGAATAAAAAATATATCATCTTCCTCGATTATTCGAATAATTTTTATTCATATGACAATCCTAATACCTACTATCGGCATAGGACTGAAGTTTCTTTTGCGAATATAAGATAGGTTACCAAAAATGGTTGCAGTATACTAAGGCAACTATGATAATAACTGATGGAGCCACTGGTATGTGTTGTTGAGGAAACGAATGTTCTTCCGTCTGTATGTTGAAATCCGTAGACCCCAAATAACTTATATACATGATTCATACATCAATATGTCAGGAATTCCTCCGGCTCGGTTGCTATTTAAAATCGACAAAATCGGCCCATAAATGGCTGAAATATAAGGAAAAAACCGGGACAACCTCGATTTCTGCCCTATTTTTGATCTATATCCGAATTACTAAGTCATTAATATAGACAATATGGATATCTAATGATAGATAAATGCAACGCTATGATATGTGATTTTCAACAGCACTGATTTTGCTCAAAATGGCATCCAATTGTCCACATCTCCTGTTTTTATATTCTTATTGATCATAGGCAAGTATTGTATAACATTTTGTCCAATATTTTTGTACGTAAGGATAATTGACATAATTTTTAAAATTTTTAAAAAAATTGCTAAAAACTATAACAATGTTGCATTATCATCATTTACTATTAATACAAACAAATTTAGGGACATTAAAATTGAAAAGGATAAACATTTTATCCAAAAAACTCCATGCTCCTATTCCGTTATAAAAATATGGATATAATTAAGATTTGTGTTATGATTAGAGTGTCGAAATAATTGTAATGGCTAGTTTTGAAATGTGATGCAAATATAATAAGGAGAAACCAATCCAAAAAACCATATATTATTTACAAAAATAAATTAAGAGCCTATGCTTTTCGAAGCAGGTCCTTTATGCTTAAAATAGTGTAGTCGTATGATAAGAAAGGTCAATTAACGTAATTTTAATTTATTCGAGTCTGATAGTTTAGATCTGTTACTCAGACCGTCTGGTCAGAGATATTCCCTTAAATATTGAATTAAAATAGTAAAAGAATGCGATAGCTTAGTAATCATGTAAGCTAATGATAGGATACAATGAAATAGGAACAGTGTCTATTATTCTAGCATTAAATTTGAGCACCCTTCTAACATTAACTAGTCATATCCTTTTGATCTTGAGCTCTTATGCACTCAGTTTTAGGCACATCACCTCAATTATATGATTTCCTTTTCATAGAGAATATCCACAAGATTTTAAATTGGTAAAGAAATAAATAATAATTCTTTAAATTTTCTTTGTTTTCGAACAATTCACCATATTGAGCGGAAAATTCATCATTCGTTAATTCTGTTATCCTTTGTAGATTTCATATCCTTGAATTTATTAGTATTTACAGTAAATTACTGTATTGTAATAGTGTTATAGGTTTTAGCAATTTTTTATAATGATTTTCTTCAAAATTTCAAAAATTAAGTCAATTTCCTTAGAGTTGCACTTTTTTTGTTCGCACAAATTTACCACTGATTTTACTAATAATTTTATAATTATCCTTACAAACACAAATATTGGACAAAATGTCATACAATAATTGACTATCACCACAAAGAATATAAAAATAGCAGATGGGGAGAATTGGATCCCGTTATAAGAAAAATCATACCAGCTGAAGTTCACATAGCATAGCGTGGCATTTTTTATGCTCGCAACTGTATATAAGGCTATAGTAAGTTGGACCTACAATGGGTCAAAATCGGGAAAAATATTGTTTAACCCGAATTTTTAACTCTCTTACTTGTTTTTTTTTCAATTTGTTCAACACTTAACTTTACATTGTACAGTGATATATCATCATTAAATTAATATCTTGTAGTTGATAGGGATAGTGCTGCAGGATGAGATGTTTTCGGCCACCATAGAACAATATCGGGCGAAACCATCCCACTAGGCATCTGGCGAATGTGCCCCTGGAGCAGCTCTATACAATAATATCAATTTTTTCATGCTTCCAATTAGTTTATCAAAACCATTATTGTCCCGTATTGTTTTGAATCAAAGAAATTTAAAAAAAGTTAGCACAAAAAAACTTACACGAAAATATTTTTGGAAATTTTAGAATAACAAATAATCACGTCTATCTCCGATCATATGTAAAATTAACTTTTTGGTATGGTACATGATCGATAAACAAAAACAAAAGTTTGTAAAGTCCAAAGGATAGAAAATGCATCATAAAAATGCATTTGCATTTAGAATGAAATTGTATATTAAAATATTTTATGGCAATTTTACAATTAAAGAGAAACATACTTAAACTTACACACTTTGTGACTTTTTAGAAATCGAAATATATGAATAAAATCGCGAGCTTTTAAAAAATTAAAAATGTTATCACCTAAATTGCTCCATAGCGTATAAGCGTGCTAAAAGTTTACAAAATCTGAAGATTAATTTTTGGGTGATGTACGGTGGAATTCCTTTCTTTTAAAGCAAACAAAAATAAACTTATGTTTTCACATTGAAATTAAATTTATTATTATTTTTCTTGACGATTTTCTCACATCTTCAGGCTAATACTCGTACGTATTAGTGTTCATATTAAGAAAACAAAGACAAAGTGTAACAAAACTTCAAAACAAGTTTGACTTTCTATTTGAGACTGTTGTGATTACTTATCATTATTATAACATTTTAACACGTAAATTCCTGGCTAAGTTTCCGAAATTTGTTTGTTTTTGTGCAAAACATTCCTCTTAACAAATATGAGAATTTCTCATAACGTCAAAATTAATCTTCCTTAAGTTTATTTATAGTCAGTACCTGAGGCCAAACACAAACACTTAAAATTTACAATACGAACACCGAAAATGTCAATAAACTCTACACTGGCACTATCTGTGTATAAACAAACTAAATATTCATATAAAATGAAGCTACCAAAACAGAAAGAAAATATCAATTACATGAGAACTTAAGTTGAACACCCAGAAAAAGTGTCAACAGAAAATTATTGATTTCTACTGGATGATAATTCTTCATCCTTTGGAAAATACAAAATAACAAAACCAACACACCTTCTTAATCAGGTTTCCTTAAAAAAAAAAACATATTTACTTATACACACAATGTATGTATGCTGTGTAATCTACTCACCTTTAGCAGAATTAATTTGATACGTGATGTCAGCATTCGAATGTAAACCAAATACTTCAGGTGTATCGTAGGCTGGTAAATTATTAATGTAATCAATAAAAGTTTGCAAATTTTTCGTACTGGGCACTTTGTAGCCCTTGTAAAATTCAAACGCTGGACTAAGTAAGCCTTCACAAAACCATACGGCTGTAAATGTGGTCAACAGACGTTTGTCGAAATCGTCCGTCACCCGACCACCATACTGTACCTCACCAATCATATAGACCAGCGTTTGCCAGGAGACACCCTTTTTGGGATCCATTTCGTCCAAATGATTTTGCACAAACTGTACACTGGCTGCAAAGTCGGCAGCATTAAATTCGTATGGTACATTCCAACCCAGAGGCCCAAATTTACGTCTCTCTTGCACAATGGTGTGCAGAAATGCCACAGTATACAACAGAGTGGGCCATTGTGGTGCGGCAGTATAATCCAAGAAATCTTGTGTGAAAGCCTAAATAGAGATTTTAAAAATTAATCACACATCTTTATATGTACGTATGTATGTATTTTTGAATTCATACCTGATAGCTCCTCTTTAAGCTGGCACGTATACCCTGAGGAGGTTCGTTAGTAAATTTAATTGCCATTTGCAACAAACCAATAGGAAAATCTGAATGAGGTTCGGTTGTCACCCACATACGAAATGAATCATCAATACGTTCCGTCTCCACCAACATATCAATTACTTCTGTGCAAAATGGCAACGATAAGTGAACGTTTTGCAGCAAAACCCAACCACCGTTCGCCGTTGAATCCATAATCATTTTACGTGCATGAAATTCTTGTCCCTGACCCATTGAGACTGATTTAAGTGCTATACATAAAGTATGGAGAAAATATTATGCAAAATAGGTTTCAAATATTTACGCTACTATGTAATTTCTCAACATACGTATTCCTTTTTGTTTGGCTAAAGCAGCAATTTGTGTAGTGGGATCAGACCCAATAGAGAGTAAGCATACAAAAGGTGTTCGCGGCTCGGATTCAGACCATGTATATTCTAAATCTAAAATTTGCATTTCACTATATTCGGGTCCCAGAGATTCTAGAAAAGTCAACAATTAATTAGTATTCTAATTTATTTTCAATGCTTCTTAAATTGTTTACCTTCTATATATTTTTTAGCTTGTGAAATTGTACGATCAGGACACCATGATCGTATTAGTAGCAATTTGCGAAAACCATCTAAAGATGTCTGATAGCCACAAGGTATTTCTTCATTTTCGGGCTTTTCAGATTCGTACCATGTGCGCCATTCACGTTCATTTAATTCAATCTACAAAATAAATAGAATCCATATATAAATATTATAAATGTTTTGTTAGTTTGTTTATTTGTTTGTTTGTTCCTCAAGAATACCTAAACGGCAAATCCTACTTTATTGAAATTTGGAACATAGATAGACAGACCCTTTTCAATATTTGGACCGGGAAGGGATAAACTGGTACAATTGGTACCTTTAGTTCATAAACAATAAAGCCTAAACGATTAATCCGATTTTATTGAAATATCCATGGATGCGTCAAACTTGACTCACAAATGGATAAAAAAGGGGAGAAATTTTAACTTTTTGTTCTTAAACAATAATTGTTTGTTCCATAACGAAAAAAAAAATATAAAGCGGGTGAGGTAAAACTTCCCAATCAATTCATTCTAAATACTCTTTAACAGGTATTAAAACATGTGGCCTAGCATTGTCATGATGGAATATTATGGTTTCATGTCTGGCCGTATATTCTGGGCGTTTTTCGAACAATTCTCGCTTCAAACGAATAAGTTGCATTCGGTAAAGGTTCATTGTGATGCTCTGGTCAGACGTAAGCAGCTCATAATATATAGGACCCACTACGGAGAATTAAATTAGCGCATGGATGTCGATTCGGCTGGTTGGCTGGTCTTCACCTACGATCTCATAATTCAAGTATTGATAATGTTAAAAAACATTCAAAAACAAAGTCCTGCGTTAAATTTTCCACAGAAATATTCTGATCAGATTAACTCCCGAACTATCTACAAAACAATTGACAAGCAAACCTTTTAGTTTCCGTTTTGGAGCTATGCTTTAAAAAATTTGAGCTAGTTGGACATGATCCTGAATTCAAATAAAATATAAACGTATTAAGAACTTTTTTATGTCGTTCATTAATTCGGGTTTTAAATTGAGTAACTAATTATTTAGTAAATTAATTATTCACTATTTCTAAATTATTTATAACAAATTGTATTATACATCATGTTCTATCAACGTTGCCGAATCTTTCCTTAATAAAGTGGTCTTGGGGAATTACACCATAAAGGGAATCTGTTCAAGGTTTGATATCATTGTCTGTGAACGTGGCTAATTTGAAGTCAGGCAGTGCATGATTGACGCATTTAAAAATACGCAAAAAGTTAAGTTAAAGTGGTCTTGGGGAATTACACCATAAAGGGAATCTGTTCAAGGTTTGATATCATTGTCTGTGAACGTGGCTAATTTGAAGTCAGGCAGTGCATGATTGACGCATTTAAAAATACGCAAAAAGTTTATTACCATGTCAGACAAAGATGTTCAACTCCATGCTTTTTTGCAACACTTACAAAATCATTCGATTTTTTAAATATTTTGCAACACTTACATACGAGGTTAATAACATCACTTATATACATATATTTTAAGATCATGACCTTCATCTACATATTTCCATCGACTTTCGACTTTTGAAACGTCGCGACGTTTCAAAATCATATTCCCCATCACATTCAACTCCACTTTAATCTAAGTTAATATTTTTATTATTAATTATTCTAATATTTCGATTATTCTAATATTTCGCCAGCTAAATAACAAATATTTTATTCCGTACCTTTTATTGTCATTGGTTCAAGTCCTAAGTTAAAAATTTTTAAAGATTTGTTTTCAGAATTGTAACTTCTTGCAGTAATATTTATATATTTATAGAAGGAGCTCGAAAGGAGATCGAAAGTCCCTTTGACTTTAGTTATTTGTCGAATTTCAGAAACAATAAAATTTTTGTGAGTCATTATTACTTATTTAAATTTGAAATTATGAACAATTTTAAGCAATTTAATAAATTTAAATATATATGAACATTTATTCGTTTTATTCGATTATTCTATATAAAATTGTTCGAATTATTCGTTATTCGAAAATGGCCATTTTTAAATTATTCGAATAATTATTCGTAAGAAATTATTCGATTAATCGAATGATCATTAGTCGAATGAATACCCTAGTTGTAGCCGAGTCAGATCTCACTTCCATAAACATTGTAGATGTTAATGTATATGAACTCAAAATATACCTCGAAGGAAGCTTTATCAGATGCGGTTACAAGGCAATGGCAAAATATTTTAAAGGAGATGATTGAATCTTTAATTGGTTCACTGCTGCATCTCTGTGAAGCAGTAATAAAAACAAGGAATATCCAAAAAATCAATAAATGAGAAAGACCATATTTGTAACAAATCAAGTTTCCATCGATTGCATAATAATAATAATAAACACTTTTAGTTTGATTTCTATTTTTAAAATTTAATTAGATATGTTCTTAAAGGTATAAATTAATGAAATACTAAAATGTTAAGAATTTCATAAGAATTTGTTTTGATTTTGACCCATCAGTTAAATATTTATAAAAGTCAACAACTATTGTCAACCACTGTATAAGTCGACAACACACTAAACTTCAAAAATATTTAAAACAGACGATTTTAAAACATTTTTTGTATGTCCTGTAAAATTTTTAAAAAAGGACTTAACACATTTGCACGCTGAACTAAAGATATGTCAAGGCTGTCTATATATTTCTATAATAAATCTCCCAAAACTTAAACAAACATATGCTTCATAAAGAAATAAGTCACACGACCAAATTTCATGGCGATTTTTGCTCATTTTCTCAGTGTATTAATTTCTTACTTTTGGAATCTACAAGTTGCATTTACTTGAAATCTAAAATGTTTGTATTCCAAAGACGACACAATGAAAAAGTATTTCCGTTATTAAATATAACCTAGAGACATAATATAAAAGAATCGCATATTTGCCACCTGGGTTTAAAGGCACTGAGAAAACTCAAAATTAAATTCGATTTGGTTTTAATTTAATGCAACGCCACTCATCATAACAACAACCTTTTGAATTTTTAGGAAATCCTCAGCAACTTATCAAAGCACGAGAACCCTTCAAACTACACCTACTTAAATACACTTATGCTATTCCTCTTTATAACACATATTTATTTAGGGATGGTCATTTGACTCAATACTAGCAACTAAATTTAAATTCGCAAAAACCAATTTCAGTATAAAATATTAAAAAAAATATTATATAACATACATTTATACGAGTACATACTTTATTTAATATAAATAGTTCCTGTGGGTGGCACAACTAAAAATATTTTTATTTCATAATCAAAATTTTAGATAGATTTGCAAACCACGAAAATTTACATACGCTCTCTAATTGTTCAAGCATATACTATTATCGAAATGTGGTTTAATTATTCGTTAGGAGAGAAATAATCGGTTTTAAAGATTATTTGACAATTATATAACAAAATGAGATTGTATCTGTCATCTTGTATATATTACAGTGTTTTTAAGTTATCATCTGATAAATTTAGGAGAATATTTATAAGAACTTCTTTTTCTTGGCTACAGAAATTATATACTTTTCTATTAGTGTTCCCTAAAACCTAAAGATTGAGCAATTATAACCGTCCCATGACATAAATATCCAAAAGCAAACCAGTTTATACTTGTTTATTGTTACCATATATGTGAAGCCGCAGAACAAAAGGTACTTTTTGAAAATTTAAAAATTTTGAGAAATTGATTTTTTCTAGGAGATTTCAATTTGGAAAAAAATCGAAAAGTACCTTTTGTTCTGCGGCTCCTCATATATGGTTGATACAATCATGTGAATCGTAAATTAACCATGTTATGGTTACCACAATCATGTAAATAGTTTCTGTGACTATAATATTGTTAAAAAAAACTAGAAACAATGTTGAAATGGTTACGATTTATCTATGTCCGTCCATCTGTCTGTTTTAAATACGATAGGGCCCAATACTCTCTGTTGATATGGTTTGTTTGGTATTGAAAATGGGCAATATCAGTCCATGATTTCACCTAGCGATCCAGATAAAATTTTAGAAAAATTAGTTCTAAGTACTCTGAAATTATACTGTTAAATATGGCGAAAATCGAACAACATTTGTCCGTAGTCCCCATACAAGGTCCCACTGAGGAAATGATTTGAACATTCATAATTGTCTTATAATAATTCCGCGTAAGTGAGCCACATTTTACTTAACATGCATTTGCGTTAAGTTCTCTTTCCGGATCATATAAAAATTGTATATTGTCACAAAGAAAATCTTTTTCTACAAAAGAAAAAATATGTGGCCTTTTTTGGGAAAAATTTAAAAAATACGGCACTTTTTACATGCACCAAATTTAGATGCGTGTAACTTTTTTATAGGGACGAAATAACTTTTAGCATTTTTTTGTTTTATTTAGAATTTTATTGGCAATATAGCAGATATTTTAAAAATAAATTTCGACACTCCCTAGGCCCGCCTTATCTTAAAAACCATAAAAAACTAAATCAATAAACCTAAATATCTCTGCAGCTAATAGAGATAACTTACATATGTAAGAGTATTTTCGATCTTCTCAAGGACTATTTATATTTTAAATTTCAGCTCATTCGGATAATAAATGGATTTTTGGTGAATTTAAAAAAAATGAGAATCGTGGTGACCAACTTTGAGGGGCTACAGTGGTATGGTTTCATACATTTTTTTGCAAAAAGTAGAAGGAGTGCTCCTATGATAATAAAATTTGGTACACTTGGCTAGTTTCATATAGAAAAGCTAAATATTAAAAATGGTTCATATCGGATAGTCCCTAGGGGTACCTACCATACAAGGGTCCTTCCAAAATAACGTTGTATCACTTTTTTTTACATAAAATGAAAGAAAATATTCCAAACTTTCATTTAGTAGTAGTACTAACACGGAGGTAGACCGAGCAAACTCATTTTTTTTCTAATTAAAACTGCAAATGATAAATTTTTTTTTTTTGCTTTGCTCAGATCTCTTAAACTATATATGTAATTTAAATATTTTTTCTTTCCTATTAAATTCAAAATACTATATTTTAATAAAAATTCTCTAAAAATATTGGTAGTTGAACCATATTTATTGTATAAACAACTGAAACGTAGTAAAATTTTCACCACACTCTTTTTATACAAAATTTTATTTTTTTCGAAAATAAATCATGTTTTTCTACTAATGAAATATTTCTCTACAGAATTGCATTATTAGATTTCTAAAAAATAACTGTAAAAAATAGACTTTTTGCCAAAAAAATAGAAAAAAAATAAAATATCTAAGATCATATTTATCTATGCATCAATTGAGAATCGATTAAACATTAAACATTTCACTATATGGATGTATCATTGACAATCAGATTAACTCCATTTATAGTATTTAATGTCATTATGCAACTAAAAAAGTAAATATATGATTTATATTTGATCACATTTCTCTTCTATGGAGTTAATACACTCTGTAAAGTAAAATATCCATATATAGAAATTTGCAAACCAACTAATTGCATTTCAATAATCCTACTCTATGTTTGTGCTTTTCATCACACTATGGTTATCGGAAATGTTTTGAGTTTGATGATTTATTCATAGAAAAATCTAATGCACATACGAGTAATACATAAAAATTCCTCACTATGTACTCATTTAAATGAACAAAGAGGAAAAGAATGTTAATTTATACTTCCACCCACAAATACATATAGTTAAACTTACCAATTCCAAAACATTAACAAACGTTTCCAATTTACTTATTTCAACTAAATTCAACCAAGTGATGTCTAAAATCCAACGGAATGGTTTTGGTTGAACGGCATTCAAATCCAACGATGCACCGCCCTTAATGAAAGCCATAAATTCCTCATGACTAATATTGCCTTTGTGATAGTCTATTTTAATTGCCAACATCAGAGTGAACAGTTGCTTATGACGCTCGTATAGACTACGGTTAGTGAACTTGTAAACTTCGTACGTTAAGTAGCGCAAAATGATGTTGATGCGCTCTTCGGTAACATTTGATTTTGTTGACTTTGTAATGGAGTTATTGAAAATGAACAGAAACTGTTTAAGGGAATTCTGGTACATCACATTGACATTGCTCATTTCCACGATCAGGAAATAGAGTATAGAACCACGAGCTGCTACAGCTCTAAATTCTTCTCTGGCCTTCATGATTTTACGTTCGGTAACTTCGGCAATTTTCAGTTTTTCATTAACTTCTTCAGCAGTACTTTTTGTCACCCTTAATACCTCGATAAGAGCCTCATCATCTACTAGTGAACCTTGAGAGGAACTTAAGCGATAAAGTAGATTTGCTTCTAGTTCTTTCATGTTCCTTTGGTTTTGCATAACAGTTTCAAAAAGAGCCACCCTTTCAGCTTCTAAATCAGATTTTTCCATTAGAATCACTCTGCCTAGTAACTGATCTTCTAAACCTCTCATGGTTACGGTAAAATCTATTATCGAAGTCTTGGCGCTTACTTCTGGACTGAAAGGAGGATTTGGTAGTTTGGTGGTGATGTACAACATAAAACCAGGCATAACATCACATTCCTTATCGCCCACCAATACCTTCTCTATACTACCCGACTTGATGAAATTCTTTTCCAAGACATTATCTATCACAGGATCCAGTTCAACACCCACATCTTCTATTAACAAGGGTCTTCCCAAAGACAAAGCATCTTCCAAGTGTGTTCTAAAATATTTGTGATTCAAGGAAGTAATTTGTAATTCATTCTGCTCTTCTTTGGATTTTATCCAAAGTTTTCCTTGAGTTTGGGGATCTATTAGCAAAGGGTAACTACTGGACTTGGTGGCTATTAAAGCATTTTGCACAGACAATTCGTCATTGGGTAGGCCCTGCAAAGTCCACTCGGATACCATGGATGAGTCAACTAGCATACTTATAATGTTAAGGCCCGTGGTAAAAGGTATTGTCTTCTGTTTCAATATGCTCATCCATGTTTTTATTAAGTTTGCTCGAAATTCTTGGTTATAGGGACCACAATAGGAAAGAAAACCTGTGGCTAGCAATACATCTCCCACTAGTTTGCCCAATTGTATTTTAAATTCTTTGCTTTGATTGGTCCATCTAACTTTCTCATCCGACAGACCATTTATGAGAGCCGTTGCAGCTGTCATTTTACGTAAACAGGCATTGGCAGCATCTGTAAGTCGCTGTTTTTCGCCCACTGCTTTGTCGTATTGATTTTTAACCGCCTGCAGGGCTTCTTCACGTTCTCGTAGTTGATCTTCAGCTCCTGCAAGGTCATCCATAGCGAGCTATTTAAAAGAGAAAAAATATGTATTCAAAGGCGTGTAAATATATTTTAATTCATAAACTTTTAAAAGATCACAGACAATGCAATTTTAAAGATTATCCTTTACTATCTTTTATATTAAATAATCTCAAAAACAACAACAGATTATTAATGTTTCATCTAACAAAAACATCTAAATTTACCATGAATCCCTTTATTTCACTGTATCCTGCTCCTGTTTCTCCAACATATCAATGTGTCTATCAAAACGACATATTTTACAATCTTAATCCAATCATTGTCATAACATCTTATCGCATTTGCATTGTTCCATTTTTAATTATTCCTATTGACACTTACTTATGTATATACTTATATACATACAACCCAACATTACATACCTTCAATCTAGCTTCCTGCATCGTTAAGTTGGCTTTCAATGGTAGAACTTCTTTGTTGACACTATGAAAGAAACCCATTGCCTTTGTCCAAGACAATAAACCAGCAACGTCACCACACACTCTACGTGCCATATCCATATTATAGTCTTCCATGCGAAAGTATGGTTGTAATAAATCAATCATTTCGTCATTTATTGTATCCTTAGGATAGTTTTGTAGCTGCAACAGGAATGTAGTACTGGCCATCATCTGGGAGTAATATGCAAATAAAACAACCCATAAATATTGATATAAATTTTGCAAAAATGTTTGTAGGTGGCATACCTTCAATGATTCTTGCCATGATGGTTTGGGACAAGGCGTACCAGAGTCTGGTATACACGGATGTAGTTTACGCTTGAAAAGTATTAGTACACTGTCCATAATGCGCATAATAAGATGAGGTGGTCTTCCCAATTTACGTACTGTTGCTATATGTGCCGGTTTAATTGTATTCAAAGCGTTTTCAGCTTCTTCCAAAGCGGGTTTGGCCGCTTCCAGTTTTTCTTCGGCTAAAGCCTTTTCATTGGCTATGCAGGCTACCAAAGCTTCTGCCTTATCCTTGACTATTAACACCTGATTCTTAACTATTTCCGCCTGCATGGCCCGCTCAGTTACTTCCACTAACACTGACTCGGCTTTTTTAGATGCTTCCACCAGCTCCTCCTCCATTACGACTAAATCCATTTTTAGTATTTCCACTGATGCTGAGGCTTCTTTCAATTTCTCTAAGCCGGTATCCATTTTTTCAACACCATCTCCCAATTCCTTTTGCTTCTGCTGATAGATATTCTTGTAGCCAGCTATGAAGTTGAGATATGACTTGGGTGTTACATGAGTAGCGCGCCGAAAACGTTGGAAATATTCTTGAGAAGTTTCTGCCACAATATCTTGTATTGAACCCAAAGCATTGACAAGTTCTTCTTTCACTTCCGGTGTACACTCTATTTCAAAGTCACTCAGAAAGTGTCGAGAAACCGAGACGAGAGCATCCTTGGGCCAAGGTTGGAACCAGTCGATGGTGCAGCCCGATACCAAAGCCGGAAAACGTTGTACCCGTGCTCGGAAAGTCTCTCCTACGGGCGAGAAACAAAACGCTACGTGAAGATTAGCACAGGTACGGGCCAAAAAGAACTCCATCACACTCTCGGGGGTGGCGGTCTTACGTTGATTTTCTCGCTTCATTATGGGTGTCAACTCTTGAACAATTTCAGCTTGTTCATCTCTTGAGAATAGATTTGATATGACACCAGAGGAAAGTATATTATTAAGATATTCCAAGAAACCTTCCTCTTTAATATCCATATCAGTGAAAAGGAATGTGGTACCTTTGCCTTGAACTCCACAAGTACGATAGAGCAGTTTAAGATCTTCCAAAAAGTTGGCCACATTGTAGGAACGTGTTAGGGCAATTTGGAATGTTTTATAGCCCGCTATAAATGAAGCTAACTTTGTAAGCGATTGTTTGCCGGAACCACCTACCCCGACCAGCATGACATTTCCGCGAGGATGCCTTATAATACGAGAAATCTTTACCAAATGCAACATGGCATCAGGAAAGAAAACCAAATCCATCCCGGAACCTCGCACCATTTCATTAAATTGGGCAAGAAACATAACCAGACGCTCACGGAGTACTTCGTGAGAGGTCACCGGCTCATAGACTTTGGGCAATTCCATATCCGCATCTTCGCCCTCTTCGCCTGTAGGTTCAGGAGCATCACGCATGAAGTCAACAAACACCGGATTTGGTATAATCATTTGAACATGATTTTCACTCAATTCCGAACGCACCAGACACGATAATTCCGAACTAAACCACTCCTTATCGGGAAAATTGGTAAATCGATCGGCAAATACCCGAGTGCATTCGTGTTTCCACAAAGACATTAACACACTTTCCGAAGTTATCACCGTAGACAGAGTACCCACCATACCCTGCCAAATACGCGACAAATCTCTTAAACTGAAAACGTAATGAAATTTTGCAGGAGTTGGCAGCAATTTCTCCCTAGTACGTTGCCATAAATAACGTGTGATAACAATTAATTTCTTAACCAAATTTCTTACATCCGGTATGAAACCTCTTTTGGCATTATAATGTCCCTCGCCAATAACACGGAATATTTTATCTATGGAATCATTATCGGGTATATTACAGTTGAAAACACAAAATTGTCTCTTCAATCTAGAGGGAATATCATTACGACCTCCACCCGGTAAACCCATGGCAGCCACATATTGCACATCTACCACGGTGGTGAAATCTCCAGGCTTCTCCAAACTATAAAAACCTTTCATATCCATAGATTGTCTTACAATTTCATTGGTCACTTGATCACCCCATTCGTTTATCTCGGGTAAATTAATATCATCGATGAACACTATCAATTTGCGGCCACCCGGAGGACCAAAAGTTACACCCACTCTTTTTTCCACATAACTTTCGATAGTTCTTTGAAATTGATATGGACTTGTGGCCGACGAAAAGTTAAATGAACGTCCCATATAAGTTTCCACATTCATCTTTTTCATGAAATTCTTCATAATCACTGTCTTGCCGGTACCCTGCTCACCAATCAACATGACTGCCTTCTCTTGATTTGCTATGCAGCCGATAAGATAATCCATGCGTACATTATCAACTATGGGCACTAGTATACTCAAATAATCTGGAGTGGAAACTTCTGGATACATATAGGGCGTAACTAAAGTCTTCCATGATTGCCAACTGCCCGTTGCCGAAACAAAGAAATCGAATATACTATTTTCACTGGTAGTGCCTTTGGCATAATCCAAATCTGGAAAGGTTTCCTTAACATATTGATTGATTTTAACACGATCCGTTGTACTGAGATAAGCTCCCAAACCCCAGGCTAAAGCAAAGATGTATAAACGATGTAAATGCTCTGGTGTGCAAGTATCTTCCTTTTCTTCTACCAAGGTTTCTTCGGCAGCTTCTTCTACGGATATAAAAATGGAAATGAAAAGAAAAATTATAAGAAATTAATTATGACAAATAACTGTTACAGATGCAAATAGAAAGAGTTAGTAAATTTGGTTAGACGAGACCACATTGAAGACAGTTAGTAGACATAATCTATTTCACAGGCACAAATTGTTAGAAATTAAAATATAATAAAAGGAATATTAAAGTAAAGGAATAGTAAAATGGTAGAGAAGAAAGTAGTTAATTTTGTTAGACGAGAAACCACTTTTTACAGAGTTAGTAGTAGACACAACTTTTCAAGCTCATATACTGAATTGATTTTTAGAAAATACAATACACAATTCGATTAATACCTGTATTAATTCAGAAATTATACAAATTTCTAAAATTTAAAAGATTTTGTTAACAAGTTAAAAGTCCATGGCAGCGACTGAGGATTGCCCCACAAGTCCGTTTTTTTATTTTTAGCAAAATTGGGGATTTTTACGGTATATATAAATATCTATATCTTTTAAAATGTATATAAATAGCTAAAAGGGTGTTTTTTTCGCTTTCAAATTCTACAGGCCACATGTGGGCTTGAAAATTGTTTGGACGAACAGCCCACATATGGGCTGTGGACTTTTGGCGCTCTCCGCAGACAGCCCATATAAGTATAGTTGACCAATGACCGATTGGCAATCAAGAAGGTTTGCAAACCTACGAGAGTGGGTCAAACTGTCTGTGCCTTTTTGAATGAAAATTTTATAATTTTTCAACATAGTCTCCTTTGAAACCACTCTATGCACTTTGTCCAATGTTTCTGCAGTTTTTGTATCCCTTCTAAAAAATAAGATTTGTCATCAAAATATGTATTTTTTGTGAGACGATTTTATCTCTCCGCCGAGCCATTTCATCAGGTTTCAACTGGACGTCAAGAACGTTTGGCATCTTCCGTGCTTGTAGGGCCACAACGAAATTCAGTAAACCACTTTTTTACCATTGAAATTGATGGTGCAGAGTTCCCATAGCTTAGCCTTTATTTGAGTGATGGTTTTTTCCCGCAAAAAATAATACTTAATGAGAAGCCGAAATTCACTTTTTTCCAATTTCACCTCAAGTCACGCTGTAATCTGCTATCAACAGCTGTCAAACACAAACTAAATGACCCAGCTTGTTATAATTTTGACAGGAGTCAACTAATAGATGCCTGTTTACAGGTGCAGTGTTGCCCTTTCAGTTAACTGCCGGGATATTGAAAAATTTTCGGACTAATTTACCCACCCTTGTATTAAGTAATTTTATCCGATTCTTGATTTTTGATTAGGTATAATGTTTTTGTATGGTCAATCAAGTCTCATGGGGCAGAACATGCTTCTATCTCTTATTACATGAGGAAGATGAGAAGAATTTGGTATGTTTTCTTAGACATTGTCTATTCATGCTTCTGATAACGTTTATTATGTTCCATAAATCAATGTGTGATAAAACAGAAAATTCATCGAAAAATGTATCCGAAAAAACTAAAATTTGTGCTATAATACAAATTTAACTAGTTTTTTCGGATAAATTTGTGCTATAACACAAATTTAACGAGTTTTTTCGGATACATTTTACGATGAGTTTTCTGTTTTATCACACATTGATTTATGGAACATAATAAACGTTATCAGAATCATGAATAATAGTTTGGAATAAAATTTCGAGAACATATTGCTCTAAGCATGTAGTAGGATGCGCAGACTATAATCTTTCCCTAAGCTAAGTTTACTAGATTATCATAAAACGGAGAGATGTCGGCAATGGATAGAAAACTCAATGTCACAACCCATAATCAAGAATGTTATGTTGTATCTGGAATCCTTATCTGTTTAAATAAAGTGTTTCAGTTCACTGGCAAGTAAATTATACGATGGGCTAATAAGTCTTCTTTACAATGTTAGGATGTGCTAGGTACCGCATGAGTATAATGTAGATGGAAATGGGATCACAGACGAACTTGGGAGATAAGGTTGAATTTGGTGATAAAATCTATAATCTGTCACTATTATAGAGTAATACCTGAGAAGTGATTGAATGATATAAACTGACCTCGGAAAACAGAACCTAGGATTATATGGCTGGGCAGAATATTCTACGATGTACTAGAATTAATGTACACATTAATGATTCTATGTTCATTTAATGACAGGAGAGTGTTAATTAGGCGATCTCTTCTTTTCTACATCTTATTATTTCTTTTCGAATGGAATCACAAATTGTACACATACTTTCCTAACCTAAAATATGGGGTTGGATAACTGAACAGACAACTTATCAAAAATTGGACTCAATTAACTTTTTTCCAAACTTCACCAGTTCAATATTCTTAGATAAATATAAACCATCTTTCGAAATTAGCAACCAAAAGTAAATATTCAATTTAAGGAACATTCAGTCAGGTCAATTGTACTACACTTTTTGCTATTTAAGTACTCGTTCCCCCACAATACATCACGTGGCCAAATAGCTTCCTTTAGCAGTCTATTAACGTCTAGTCTGACAAAAATTCCTTATTTGATTTTGGCTTAGAGATTAATCAGACATTAATATGATCCACCAAATATCAGAAATCATAAAATCTTAGATAATGAGTAGAAAGGAGCTATATATTAAATGTAGTGCTATAATATACTTAATAAAACAATTGTGTCTAAATCTACTAAAACTGCTGGACCTTTGTAATTTTGCAATCGAATAGATAACCAATCATTTAGCAAAAAAGTATTAATCGAATCACTGTTTGTCATGCTTTAAAAAAAATGAAAGTGCTTTAGTAGTTTAGTATCAGAAAATACAAGCTTAATCAGGAAAAATGTAGATACATATTTACATAGAAGAGTTATAACAGAATCTGAAAATAGGTTTAAGTAAACGAAATAAAAATACTTTACCATCTTCTTCTTCACCTAAGGAATTACGGCGTTCTTCTTTAACAACTTTAACTGAAAACGTTAAAAATTATTCAAATATAAAAAATGTAATACAAGTAGATACTAATGACAAGCCCAAATGATGAAACCTTTATCGGAAATTATTTTAACTAGAAGTTAATAACAACTTACCATCTTGACTTTCTTTGCTAGACATACTAACAGCTTGTTCGTCTTCTTTTTTAACCGGCACCAAACCCTCCAAAATCAGTAACATTTGTCGAACAATATTACATTGCAGAACAGGCATAAGCAATTTAAGATTCTGGGTACCCCAAGAAATTACGGGAACAAAGGTACGTTCAAACAAATCCGAGAAAACGGTTTTCTCACCAGGAGCACGATTTTTAAGCCAAGCTTGAACAACTAATGAAAAATATTGTTAAGAAGCTAGACTACTGTGCTTTAAGAAAAACTTACTGGGCCTTGAATCCAAACCCGAAGAACTCATATACACCATGCCATTGCGTGACACTGTTGCCGGGGAAGCATTATCAATATTATGGGGTTCAAAAATAATCTTTACTGTGGGAGCCATGGTTAAGCGATCACCATTGGCTAAGGTTAGAGTTTTATTATCATCTAGCACGGAGTTTAGATTCTCAATCCATATACTATCCACTGGACCATCTAAAACCAACCAAATATGTTCACCACTTTTAACTTTCAAAGTTTTACGCCACAGAGCAGAAAAAATGCCATCAGTCCAATCGTTAGTGGCCACATCTAAACGGCCAAACATTTGAGCTGCCGTTATGGCCTTTGGATTCATACGCATCTCACGATGATAGTCACCCATTTGTGTTAGGGCCTTCATTAAAGTGTGTATGCAAGTTGTTTTGCCCGCACCACTAGGTCCTAAAGTCATAATGCCATGACGGACATTTTGGGTTTCATACAGCTGTATAAGCTTAAGAACCCAAGGAGGATGGTAAACCAAATTAGCTTCTTCGGCCTGTTGGGCTATGGCCGCTTCCAGTTCTGGGTAATTGGTTTTTTCGAGGGTCTATGTAGAAGAATACATACAAGTTTATAGTTTATTTAAGAAAGATGATATTGAAATCTTAGCAAGATTTGTAATTGTTTCAAGTAATTCTTAATCAGTTATATTTATTTGAATTTACCTGATTGGGAAACAAATCCGATACCAGTGATATGAACAATGGCTCATCATCATCTATTAACTTCGATAGATTCATATCACGCAGGACTCGCATCACAATCGTACTCTCGCTATCCTTTGAGTTCCTTCGCTTTGCTGCACCTAGTGTCCTCAATACCGACAGTATATTACGCAAACCAAAATCATAATGCACTTGTTTTGTCAACTGTTCTTCGCACAGTTTGTATAGGGTGTAGAATTTTCGTGCCAGTGTTATATTTTCCAAGAAACCGCACGAGGCCAATTTTACGCGTATGATTATTTGACGATCGGGCACCATCATAGCCACAGTGCGAAATTGAATTTTCAAATTTTCGGGCAATTCCTTGCGACCAGCATAGCCGGGATTCTGAAAAGGAAATTAATAATGGCAAAAAATTATTTTTTTAAGATATAAGCGATAAAAATGTTATAGGAAATTATAAATGATGTATGGGACACTTTTTTCAGTTGTTATATGGCGGACTCAATAACTCTACCAAATTGCCTGTAATAATAGCAAAGTAAATACAACTAATTGGTAAATACAACTTGTTGGAGTCCATAGGATACGCCAATAATTTTAGATTTTCACGAACACTTCGTTTCAGTGAAATACCGGTATTCTTAAAGTTACAAATTCCAAACATCATAAATATATGGAAGATTTCATGTCAAGTTAATCATCTTTTACCCTATCGAAAGGCAGATAGGGTAAGTCTTCCGCAAGGTGCTATTGGATAGTAATTCAGACACTATTTTTCAACAAGATCGGTCAAGGACTCTCTGAGTTAGAGGAGGTCAAAATTTGAATTTTGACCTTCGCCATGAGTGGCAAGGGTATATATAAGTTTTTCATTCCGTTTGTAATTTCTACATTTTTCATTTGCGACCCCACAAAGTATATTATGGATCGTTATAGATAGCGAAGTCGATATAGCAATGTCCGTCTGTATGTTGAAATCAACTTTCCGTAGCCCCTTAATAGCTTATACATGATCCATACATCAATATGTCGGGAATTCTTCCGGCTCGGTTGCTATTTAAAATCGACAAATCCGGCCCACAAAGAGCTTAAACTTAAGGAAAAAAACGGGAAACCTCGATTTTTGGCCTATTTTTGACCTAAGTCACTAATATAGACAATATGGATATCTAATGATAGATATTTTAAACGATTTATATAAAGCTGTAGTAAGTTGGACCTACAATGGGTCAAAATCGGGGAAACATTTTTTAACCCGAATTTTTTTTTATCAGAATTTTTTGTCATAAATTATTTTTCCCAAAAAAATTTTAAAAATTAAAAAAAAATAAAAAAAAAATTTGGAAAAAACTTTTAAAAAAATTAAATAAAACTTTTTTATATAAAAAATTTTGAAAAAAAATTAAATTTAGTTTTCCTAAAAATATTTAAAAAAAAAATATTTTTATGTATAATTTGGTGAAGGGTATCTAAGATTCGACCTTTGACCTTCACGATTTAAGGGTTAACGTTTTCCGATTTTAGTAAAAGTTTCAGAGTATATTTAGAATTATCTGGACTATAATATTCTGAATAAGTTTGGCTTAAAATTCATAAGAGTAAGGAAATAGAGCTCATTGGCTAAAAATTGCCAAATAATTGGTTTTTCTCGAAAATTTCAAAATTTAAATCTCAGGTACGGAAAAACTATAAGAGATATTTTCATAATTTTTTCTGAAATTTGTTTAACAAAATTTTTAAAAATTTGAAAATGGAGTTTTGAAACTGCAGTTAAAAAAATTTAATTTTTTGTATATACCTAAGAATAGGTTAACGCTATCCTATGAAGACAAAAACTCATATACAAGTAAATATGGACATATTTTAAGTAA
Organism: Calliphora vicina; assembly: GCF_958450345.1. NCBI lineage: Eukaryota > Metazoa > Arthropoda > Insecta > Diptera > Calliphoridae > Calliphora > Calliphora vicina. Next base: position 46,423,485 of record NC_088780.1, read on the forward strand.
AAATGAGGTTTTATTTTAATATTTCTCAAAATATGTTAATTTTGTTCATACATTTCTTGTTCTAGTGGCCTGAGACACGTTAATGGGCTGGCGAATTTTTAATAACTTTAACATTTTTTGACCAATTTCTGTTTTTTATGTCTCATTAGAACGACAATTACGTACACATTTCGATTCTTTTAAATTAAATTACAAAAGTAATTTTTTAATGGCAAAATTTTTACAAAAACTGAAAAAAATGCATTTTTTCCCCTTGTAAATGCATCTCAAAACTTCAGAGGGCTTGCGGCACGTCTTAACCCCAACCGATTTACCTAAAATTTTTTCAGGATGATTTTTTTACTAATGTTCACCAAACTGGGGGGGTGAGAATGGCCAAAATCCAACTTTCGTTTATTAAGGGCCACCCTAGTATATATATGTGATTTAAACATCTAATTATACCCTACACCACCATAGTGGGGAGGGTATAATGCGTTTGTGCAGATGTTTATAACGCCCAAAAATATTAGTCTAACACCCACCTTAAAGTATACCGATCGACTTAGAATCACTTTCTGAGTCGATTAAACGATGTCCGTCCGTCCGTCTGGTCGGCTGGCTGGCTGTCCATTAGACATGCCCTTAAAAAATAGATTTGCTTTGGATGGGTCTTATTTTGTTCATTAGCAGCTAAAACTAACTACTGTAAAATTTAAGTGCAATCGGATAACTAGAACACGTGCCGGAAATCGATTGAAAGTTGTAAAATTGGGTAAATAATGGTACTTTTTCCTATATCTTAAAAAAATTCCCTATTTAAATACTGTATTTTAAACATTTGCAATAAACCTAAGCTTCTAGAGAAAATTATCTTTCTAAGAATGTATAAAACAATAATTTCGAATGAAAAATAACCGACCTAATTTTATGGTGATCGGTCCATAATTGGTCATAGCCCCATATAAGGCCCACTTCCGAAAATCACTCAAAAATATAAATTATTGAAATTTTAAAAGAAACATGTTTTTGCTCTGTTACTTAGTGTAGGGTATTATATGGTCGGGCTTGACCGACCATACTTCCTTACTTGTTTTTCATTGGTTTTTGTTAAATTAAGTTATTTTCATAAGTACGTTAGCGTTCTATAAGTATGTGTTAGACATAGTAATATTCGGTGCTTTTTAAAAATTATAATTACATTATTTTAAACTCTAGAAAAAACATGTAAGTATTAATTGAGTATTAGTTTAGATGTTTGTGTATTAATTGCAATTAATTACATTAATTTTTTAACATTTATTTATGAGATAGATGTCCTTTAAGAAAATTCGCCCAATATATTTGACCTCACCTGGCGGGAATGTGTGACGATTTACCTCTAATTTGACTTCATATTCTTAATTAGCAGCCTCAAATTAACTTACAAACTTACAACTAATTCTATTTAATGTCTGAAAGGGTTAATTGATTTTATTTATGTTTTGGAATGCTATTGTACTTTAGTAAGCTTTTTCGCGATCAACTTAGAGCGTGAAGAAAATTAAAATTTGTTGAAAAACGTTAGTTTTTGATACATAAACCAATATGCTCAGCCATGTACATATAAGCCTGACCTGAAAAACTGGAATCGTTTTGGCAAAACTAAAGACGGAATCGAGCGACAGATTAATTTGCAACATGACATCATGATTTTTATCACTATGTCCATTGGACTTGAATATATATCTAGTAAAATATATAAAATTTATTGTTAATGAACTCCAACTTACATAACAATATTATTTTATGTAACTGCTACATCAACAAGGATACTAAAGCAACAAATTATATTAATGTAATTTAAATCTGCCAGTTTCCTCAACACATTATACTCCGAAGGCTACATTAAGAATCATAAAATTATTCCAGATTTAAAAACTCCTTATATTTACTTAAGACACTTTAAGTGGTTTCTTTCTTTTGTTTTCAACAATATTTTAGAAAGAAATTTACCAATGTCTTTATTATCCTTTTTGAAAAGCAATAAAATAAACATTATAAAATTTAAATTTCTTTTCACTCGCCTACATTCAAATACACAGACAGATAACATCATAAATTTACGTTTTTACAGCCTTTTTTATTGTAAGGAAACACATACACAAATATATACAGCAAAAAAAAAAAACAATTTTCTTTATCAATTTACTAAAAAACTGAGCTTATTCCTGATATTTGAGATGCTAAAAAAACCTACTTTTGGGTTGAATTATGATTTTTTTTTGATAGGCTGCCACAACACATGTCCCAAAACATTTACATGTGTTGTGTACATATTTCGATTAACACGATATTTGAATAATTTGGTTGAGAAGGAGCGTAAAAGAAACTTTTAAAACAAATTTATATTTTTCTACTGAGAAAAACATTTTATTTATAAGTGAAGCATTTAGAATGTATGTTAAGACGTTTGCTTTAGTGGGTGTAGATTAGAGTATCCAAAAAAACAGTTTCCGGTTTAATCGTAAAAGTGTATTCTTAAAAAACCGGTTTCGGTTTCTGTCATTCTAAAAAAAGGTTAACCGGTTTTATATTAATATTAATATTTTTTTTAATATGAAAAAAGTCTAATTAAATTTTTGACTTTATTTTCATATCATAAAATCTACAATCATAGAGAAACATAGAGCGGAAACTACAAAAAAATTACTCAAAATAATCACACATACGAGTGTTGTTTTTGTTTTCACATAGTTTTTTTTACTAATACATTCTCACCACTTAGGTTTCTGACAACTGAGTTAAGTCTTTGACAGGAGAGTTTCCGCTCTATGTATATTTCTATACAAAATTAGTAGATTCACAAGTTATCATATGGTTTAAAAAGGTTAACAACCTTTCATGCAAAAAATGTCATAAAATATTAGAGAGTGAAATATTAGAACATTATGACAATATGACATGGATACCTTTTGAATACACTAAATATCTCAATATTTTTAAAAATGTCATCAGAAAATATATTTCGTTAAAACCGTTTAACCATCTTAAATAAATCAGTTTGTCAAACAACCTAAATGTTGAAAACAAACAGAAGAGTTTATAACAATGGAAAACCCGGATGACCGGTTTTGGGTTTCGGTTTTGGATACTCTAGTGTATATATTATTCACGTGTCAACTCTTTTGTATTTAATCACATCATGATGAAATAAATATTTTATGTTATGAAGACTTATAAGTAAAAATTGGTTATCTGGAATACGTGATATCTATAAAAAGAATATTATTTTCAGCTTTGACATGCTAGCACCATTAAGGATTTTCTAGATTGAGAAATCACATTGCATAATCTGTAATTTCAAACTGGCAGGAGCGGTGCTATGGGGTCTAAAAGTAGGGTACTTCACAACACATTTTCTAACCCTTGTGGTATTTTTCAAAAGCAATGATATTAATATATTATTAAAACCCTCAATTATACCTATACAAATATCATCTCAATTATACCTATACAAATATCATCTCAAGTGAACCAACTTTCAAAATCTATGTCTTCCGTTCGGGATTTTTTGGCAAAATCAAAAAATAGGTCTTCAAGGAAAATATCTAAGCTTTCTTTTGAGCAAGAAAAAAAATTTAAAAAATGGGTCCATTTTGAAAAAAAAGTCAATAAAGTTTTTGATTTTGCAAAAAAAAGTCAAAAAATTAATGTTTTGAGTTACAAAACATTTATTTTGATAGATATCGACCTCGCATCCCACTAAGCGACCAAATAGGTATTCAAGGAAAATATGTAAGATTTCTTTTAAGCAAAATAAAAATTAAAAAATGGGTCCATTTTGAAAAAAAAAAAGTCAACAATGTTTTTGATTTTGCAAAATAAAGTCAAAAATTTCATGTTTTAAGTTACAAAACATTTATTTATGTCTTTATAATATGTATTTCTCCAAGGAAAATATCTAATCTTTATTTTAAGAGAAAAAAGGCCCCATTTTGAAAAAAAAAGTCACATATGTTTTTGATTTTGGAAAAAAATATTAAAAATTTTTTATTTTTTTTTTTTTCGAAAGATTGAACAAATAGCTATCTAAACAATTTGGAACATATTTTGCTAAGAACAATAGGTAATAAGTTACATGAATGAGAAAAATTTCATACCGATCGGAAGACATCGGTATATAAGTAAAGGCTGCAATCTCCATTTTTTTACATTTATTGTTTCTATACCCCTCAAGACATAAGCTAGAATTCGCCTCAGAAATTTCATATCAATCGGATCAGCCATCTAAACATGTTCGATTTATGTCCATAATATTTTGATTCTGTCTCACTATGCCATAATTTTAATAAAAGTAATATTTTCTTCCAAATTAATTTTTTATATAACAAATTAATTCCTGTAAAATAATTCTTATGTCACATACTTTTAAGGTATATATTCTTGACGTTTTTAAACAAACTTAAAGTAATTTATCATAAAACCACATTTACTAAACTTTATAAGATACATACAACTTATGCTTACAGTTTCCATGGCCAAAATTTTGACACCATAAAAAGGCTAAAACATGCTGTCATGTCGTATTTTTTAATCAAATACAATCCAAAAAAAAAACTTTCTTCTTAATTTGTGTAACAACAAAACCCAAATTCCCTTTATACCTAATGAAAATAATAATTTTCAAATAAAAATACTATAAAAAAACGAATAGAATGAAGGTAAAAACCCCAACCAAAAATTACTGGTCGGGTGTTTGGTTGTTGGTTTTAGTTTAATTGGACCTTGGAGAGATGATTGTGTATTTTCCAAATAGCAGCAACAACAACAACGAAATTTGATTGTTTAAAGGACCTTTTGTGTTTGTGTGACAGTAAATGTGTCTGTGTAAATTTAAACAACTATCAGAGGAGCATTTAACAAGCTCTAAAGTGTAGATAATGAAGTGATTAATTGACTCACTAAGTTGGTACAATGTAGTATATGGAAGATGCTGCTCCGCTTACTTTTTCTGGAAAATTAAATTCAACTTTGCACAATTTTTCAAAGGTCAATTGTGTGTATTCAACTGAAAGACAGCCAAAATGAAACTGAAAAAGTTTTTAATTTTTTTTCTTAACGAAAAATACATATTTGCTTTCTTTCGAAATAAATTTAATTGAATGACAAGCTGAGAAATAATTTCAACAAAAAAATTTTGTATTTTGGAAAAGAATTTTATTGGAATTGTTTACTTGTGCTGTTTTACTTGTCTCTTTCTTATATAAAAAAAAGAACAAACAAAAATTGAAAAGTGTAAAATTCAATGCTCGAATATTTATACAACAATTGAAAACCGTTCTTAACTTGGAATCCATTGTTTTATTTTACGTATAAGACTTACAGCTGAATAAAATGCCGTTAAAGAGTTAAAGTGCGTTTCTACACTCAGAATATAAAGACAGTAAAGAATTTTCTTTTTTGATAATTTAAATTACAATTTTGAATATACAATTTTCGTTATTGGTTGAACTTTAATTAAAAAAAAAATATTGAAAATACCGTTTTCAAATGCGAAAACTGTATTTTCAATAATTTTGTTTACTCCAACCAACCAATAACGAAAATTGTATAGTCAATTATCAAAATCAAAACATAAAATAAATTCATTAAATTTCTTCTTCAAATCCTTAACAAAATATCTCCCAAAATGTATTAAATGATTAAATTTTTCTTCAATTCAAATCTAGTACAAAAAGGCTTAAAACATTTGTTTCAATTAATTTTGTAAATGATTTGATTTAACAAAAATTTAATCATTCAAAGTTTGAATAAATTCTGTTATTAATTAAGTTCAAAATTAATTCAGTTTAAACAAAGGCTTTTGAATGATTCTAAAAAATTAAATATTAGGTATGGATTTATGGAATGAAAGGCTGACATTTTTTAATAACGGATTAAGATTTTAGTGAATTAAGCTCAAATTGTATTAATTAATTCGAAGCTCTGATATTTAATAATTATAACACTAAGTTCTTATATGAAATTTGGCTATAATATTCCTGCAGTATCATTATATATTTCGGAAATAGCCGGTTATCCTGGTATGTAGAAAAAATTTCCCGAATCCAGGTAATCAAAAAAGGTCGAGCTCCCATATAAGGCCCACTACCGAAAATCATTCACGAAAATAAATTATTGAAATTTTAAAAGAAAAAAAGATAAAATGATTTTGCTCATTTACTTAGTGTAGGGTATTATATGGTCGGGCTTGACCAACCATACTTTCTTACTTGTTTTTTATTGATATTAACAAACAAAAGTCTTCTACTTTACTTTGCTGTCTGGGACAATTTTGAGCCCAGATATAAAAGGGTTAACAATTTCCTAGAAATTTAATATTAGAAAATCGTAAATAATCTTAAAAGAAGTAAAGAAATCATCTGAAATTAAACATTAGAAAATAGGCTACGTAATGTTTTTTAAGAAATAATTTTAACAGAATTGTGACCAAAAAACAAATTTCCTCTAATTTCGTCAACTTCAAATCGGTTCCCACGCTAAATGTCATTAATTTTGTATGTTTTATTGGTATCAAACAAAGTATATCGTAGAACAACAAATTAGGTTGCTATTACGAATCTGTTTTCCCTGTGTGTATGCACATTAGGCTGGGTCGATTTTTATGGACGATCAAAAAGTAAAAAATCGTATAGCAGAAACGCAATCTACGGAAAATTCTAAGAAGTTTCCTCAAGAAAACATGTATTGATGTTGTATTATAGTTTCGACCCTTACGAAAACTTTTTTTGAAAAAGTATACAAGAAGGAATCGCAAAAGTATCTGGAAAGCAGTGGCACTCATAGCCACCAGAGAACGAACATAATCAACGAACAACGCGAATGTCAAAGACGTTCATATAAATGATAAAATAAGAAAGAAATACCGTCGTCTTATTACATCAAGGATAAAAGTGCATAAGATGTTATTTATTATAATCGATGTTATCTTTATGCCGACCACTGCTATAAAGCTCTTTATTGCAGTGGTCGGTTAGCTGGAAAGTTAGCTTTAAAGCATCTCATTATGCTTTAAAGCTAACTTTCAATTCAAATTTAATACACTTCATTTCGTTTTCGTTATTTCACATTTTATATTCTATGAGTGTAAACCCTACAGAAGATAATTAAAAGTTGTTAGCCATTAAATTTATTTTATTTTACTACTAAAATATAAATTACTACCATACTTTTGAGCGCATATTAAAACATAAAAAATGTATCTATGCATTCGATACTTACAACTTGACTAACATCCATACAAACATTGATTACTACTTACCATCGTTATAAATATACCAAATTCCGGATTCATTTCGATGGTATCACCATCGGTAAATATAAATGATTTCTTCTTTTCCTTTTTGGCTGTTAAGACAACAGCAACTTGTTGCGCTGCCACCGACAAGACTGGCAATTCAATGCGATTGAATTCATCAAAGCAGCCCCATGAACCGGATTGTGCTAAACCCTTGTAAATACGACCCAAGCCTCTGTAATATAAAACGTGTAATGAATTGAATTTGTATCTAATTTTAAATTATAAAACTACAGCTATATACACATAGATAAAAAAAATAAATAACAAAATACAAATAGTAATCTAAGTCTATCTATGTATCCACTAAGTAGATAGTTACGGTATGAGTTTTAAGTAGTTAGATGTACATATGTATACGTCAATATCCTTATAAATAATTCGGTTAAAGAAAAATGATATACAATTTTAATTAAAATTCAATATTAAATAAGGATACACTATGCACGTAGTACATGTGCTTATATTTTGTATTTCTTTAACTATATGGGTATTTGGTTAAATTTGATATTGTTATAAAGTTAAAATGTTTTCGAATATTGTATTAAGATAAATCTCCGTTGAAAGGAGTTTAACAATTTTATCATTTCTCATCTATTACACAGGTCAACAGCAAAAAAAAGCCTTCACTAACCACTATATAGATTTGATGTATTATGGTTAGGGTTTTTATCCCGGGTTTTTGCCAATTTTTCACTACCCGATTCCCGGGATTTTTAGTCGGGAATCCCGGGAATTAAAAACTGACGAAAATACATAGAAAACAAGTTAGAACTCTATTTTTTTTACCAAAAAACACTGAAAAGTTTTTTTTACAGTTTTTTGCTTATATCTAGGTAATAATAGACCGCTTATTATTATTTATTTGGGGTTTTTCTTAGAAAAATTTAAAAAGTGAATTCATTATTTATAGAATTTATTTCTTATTGAATCATTCTAATTTCTTTAAATTTAATTTAAATTTCTTCTTCAAATTCATAACAAAATAGCTTAAAAAATTTATTAAATGATTAAATTGTTCTTCAATTCAAATCTAGTACAAAAAGGCTTAAGACAATTTTTTCAATTAATTTTGTAAATGATTTGATTTAACAAAAATTTAATCATTAAAAGTTTGAATAAATTCTGTTATTAATTAACTTTAAAATTAATTCAGTTTAGGAATGGATATATGGAATGAAAGGCGGACAATCTTTAATTACGGATTAAGGTCTTAGTGAATTAAGCACAACTTTTATTAATTAATTCGAAGCTCTGATATTTAATAATTATAAAACTATGTTTTTATATGAAATTTGGCTATAATATTCCTTATTTACAGTATAATTATATATTTCGGGAATAGCCGGGTACCCGGAATGTAGAAAAAAATTTCCGATTCCCGAGAATCAAAAAAGGTCGGAAAATTAAAAACCCTAACCATGGTACCTAAGTACAAAAATGGTAAAATTTTTAAATTCAATAGACAGATTTTTTTGTTAAAATTTTTTTTTTCTAAAATTCTGAATTTTTTAGATGTTTCTCCACATAATTTATAATAACTCAAAAAGGGTTAGTCCGATATTATTGAAGTAAACTTAGAAAAATTTTACATGTGTTTTGTTATTGTAACAAGAATTTTAACAAAAACAAAATACATGTAAACTGTACACTCAAAGTACACGCTTGTAAGCACACACAATTTTCTGAAAATAAGCGAATTCACTTAATTGTGAATAAATTCGGAAATAATCCATCGATTTTAACGATCGATATCTCATTTTGTTTCTATTACATGTGGCTTTGCGATAAAGCAATTTCTGCCGTTTGCGATTATTCATGATTTTTTTAAAACAAAAAAAATTTATATTTTTACATAGAAAATATATTTTTTGCTTCAATTTGTTATTATAACTCCGAAACTACAGAGCCGATTAAAACGCAATATATATGTAAAAATTCTTACATAGCATGAGGAAAATGTTTTCAATATTCAATCTATCGAAAGAAGAACATTAACTACTCAATTTTATGTATATCAAACAAAAGTTAAATTTTGTGAAAATGAGCGAATTCACTTAATTGTGAATAAGTTCGAAAAAATCAATCGATTTTTATCTTCAGTATCTCATTTTGTTGGTATTATATGCGGCTTTGCGACAAAGTAAGAAACCTTAACAAGTTCTGTCGTTTTCGATTTTTCCCGAGTTTTTTAAAACACAAAAATTTACTATTTTCACGTAACAAATATATTTTTTGCTTCAATTTGTTATTATAACTCCGAAACTACTTAGCCGATTAAGACGCAAAATATAACCGGCTTAAAGGTTATGTAAATTTGTTAAGTTTACTTCAATAATATCGGACTAACCGTTTTTGAGATATCATAAATTATGTGGAGAAGCATTTAAAAAAAATTCATAATTTTAGAAAAAAAAAAATTAAAAAACAAATCTATCCATAGAAATTAAAATTTTTACCATTTTTGTACTACTGGAGTCACAATACATCAAAATTGTGTAGTAGTTTAAAAGGCCTCCAAAATTTTTTTCGATTTTGTTGCCCTGTATTATCTATGGTAAAAGACATCATCCAGAAGTAATTTAGTTAGTCTGAAAATTTAACTTAAAATAGAGTTTGTGGAGAGACAATAAATTTATATTTTATATAATTGGATGTTAGTACCTAGGTAGACTTTGTAATTCTTAATATTTGATTGGTAAAAATTAAAACATTTTATAGAAAAATAGTCCCATAAATCCCAAAAAATATGGAAAATATTAGAATTTTAAAAGATTTGTCCATTGGGGCCACATTTGGGCCGAGGCTGATAAAAATCTTTGTGATTTAGGAGCAAATAGGCTAAATTCCAAATTTCCCCATAAAATGGTTTCAAATCCGAATGACCTGCACTTGGTCATAGTACATACTTGAATGCAATATTCTGAATGTTTATTTTCTCGGTACCTTATAAGTTCTATTGCCTTAAATTATGCCTATTAAATTCTTTATTAATTTTATTGAATTAACTTCAATAGAACTACCCATACGTTCAGTTCATTTCCTCAATGTAATCACACGAGTATGAACCTCTCTGTTGGAAATATTTTTTATGTTTAAATTGATAACCTAAATCACCTTTAAATAATTATTCTACTCAATAATTTTATATCATCAATATGTCTGCGAATATCCAAAGGGAAATATTTTGCGAACATTGTTGAAATAATTGCGCACTAGGGTGGCACTTATTTTATATATTTTGTTACATATGAACATTTAAACACATTTAATAAAAGGTAATTTCAATGTCTATATAAGCTTTGAAGTATGGAATTCTATGTGATAAAACAAATGAACTGTAAGTCATTTAGTAAAGCATAAATTTTCTAGATATTTTGAAACTTCTGATTAACTTATATTTTGAATACATGATTTTTTAATTTTTTCCAGCTAGATTTGGCAGTGGAACTGCAGTGCATGTCCCTATTTTTATACCCACTATCCATCTTAGGTCCACTTTGGAAAATCTCTTAAATTTGCATAAATCTCTGATTACAAATATCGTAATCATCATAACATTAAAATCGACGTACCTATTTTAATGAAGATCGGCTCATAATTGTTCACTTCCGACAAGCACATTAACCAACATAAATTACTTATCAGTCAGTCAGATTTTGCAATGATCAGTCCATAATTGGCCATAGATCCCACATAATATCCACTTCCGATAACAATTGTAACAACCACTTTAAAAGGTCATATCTCTCATATAAGGCCCACTTACGAAAAATACTTTAAAGCGCATAAATATCGATATTGATACAAAATTTAACACCACAAAATTATATATATTCTGGGTCCTTTCAAAATTTTTTTTTTGAAAAATATGTCTAGACCCAAAACACGAAATTTCCAATAAAATATTCAACATCTAAACATTATTCGATTTTCCGCCAAATTTCAGAATTTGATTTAAGATGATGGAGAAAGGAAAAGAGCAAAACAAGTGCCACCTTAATATCATACATTATAGAGTACACCGTTGCCAACTTTTTTTTTGTAGGAATTTAATTTAAATATGAGAAAAAGTAGTATTGAATCTTCAATTATCCACCAGTGATTATCAATTTTACTTCAATTTGCTTGAAACCTGAAGTATTTTTTTTTCAGAAGGGCGTCGAAAATGTTCCGAGACTTTTGAAAAACTTTTTCCTGCAATGCATTTAAAATAATATTATGAACAAAAATCCAAATATTTTTAAGTAAATAAAACAATAAAATTGACAATAAAATTGACATTTCTGACATTTTGAGACCCATTTGAAAATAAATTCTCTAAACTATGTTGCTGAAATTTGTACTAAAATCGCTAAAACTTACATTTTTGGATTTGCACGACAATTCAGATATGGCACTAGAGCGCTTTTTAAAAATCTTTTACATGATACCAATATCTTATATGTTTCCTTTGAAAAAAATCATAAAAATTTTAACCAAATACAGACGCCAGAACAAAAATTTTGAGAAATGGTATACTCATGGTAAACTATTCTTCCATTTTAGTTGGGAACATTGAAACCTTATCTATCCTCTACAAAAATGGGGCCACCCTATTATACTTCCACATATGTACATACACAAAATTTCCAACTTAACTACCCCATACATATGGACATTTACACACATTCTACTAACCTGTAATCCATTTGATCGGAACAATTAAATACAACCACATATTTAGCCAACGTTTTACCCATGTCCTTTACAGTTTCAGTTTTTCCTGTCCCAGCTGGACCACATGGTGCACCCCCCATACTCAGGGTTAAGGCTTGAGCTAATGTTATGTAGCATCTATATAAGAAAAATAGCAAAAAAGAGGAAAATAAATAAATTAAAACTAAACAAAAAACGTAAAATATAAAACGTTTAGTAAACTATTTTCCTTTACCGCAAAATACCGCATTCGTATTTTAAATACGAGTAGTAGGAGAATGATTAAATAAGTTTTATATTTTATTGCGAGAAGTTAAACGAAATTGTTTTATGGTTAAAATTAAATTAAAGAAATTTTTAATTTTAATATAGTTAAATAATAAGGAGAAGAATTAACCAAAAAAATATTATAAGAAAAATTTATAAATTGGTTAATTATTAGTTTTTAATCAAATAAAACAGAATAAACAATTTGTTTATGGAATGATTTAATATATAAAGATTTTATTCAATAAAAATATTAAAAAAATATAAGAAGTATGACTAATGACGTTTTTTTTTCTGGCATAAATGATGCCTTTATTCTGCCGTTTAACCTTCTATGAGTTCTTTTCTGAAAAAATGTAGTTTGATAAGAGTTAACCTGTTCTTTTCAAAACCCCGTATTTTGTTTATGTTTTAAGGTAGGGTCACACATGACAAATATTTGATGAAAAAGACGTAACCACTAAATAAAATACATTTTAATTATTTTATTTATTTGAAAAACTTATTTTACTTAGGTTGTTTCAAAAAAAAAATTTAGTTTTATTTTATTTGATGCTGTTTGATCTTACAAAACACTTGTAAGAGTAAACACGTTAAACAAATTTGTGCTAAAAAAAAGTGGTTACGCTTTTTTGAGCAAATATTTGCCATGTGTGACTCTACCTTTACTGTCATTATTATACCCTTCGAGAGAAGGATATATATAAGTTTGTCATTCCGTTTGTAATTTCTACATTTTTCATTTCCGACCCTATAAAGTATATATATTCAGGATCCTTATAGATAGCGGAGTCGATTAAGCCATGTCCGTCTGTATGTCTGTCTGCCTGAAATGTATGTCTGTCCGAAGCCCCCAAATAACTCACATACACGATTTATACATCAATATATCCGGAATTCTTCCGGCTCGATTGCCATTTAAAATCGTGAAAATCGGTCCACAAATGGCTGAAATATAAGAAAAAAACCAGGACAACCTCGATTTTTTACCTATTTTTATACCTACATATATCTGGATTACTATAGACAATATGGACCTTTGCAATGACGTATATAAGACCATAGTAAGTTGGACCTGCAATAGGTCAAAATCGGAAAAAAAAAATATTTTTTAACCCGAATTTTTTTTCAAATTGGAAAAAAGAGAATTTTGTCTGCTCATTAAGAATTACGTTTTGCGGAAAAAAAAACACCACTCAAAAAAAGGCTAAGCTTGATGGTGCAGAGTTCCCGCACCATCAATTTCAATGGTAAAAAAGTGGTTTACTGAATTTTGTTATGGCCGTTATATTTCGGAAGATGCCGAACGTTCTGGATGCCCAGTTGAGGTCTCTACATACGAAACAAATGAAAAAAATCAAGATATGGTGTTGGCCGATCGGAGATTGAAAGTGCGAGAGAAGCCACATGGCTCAGTGGTTACAATTGTAAGATCACTTGGGTATGAGAAAGTTTTCCGCAAAATGGATGCCTTGTTGGCTCACAACCGGATGCACAAGAGTGCAGTTTCCATGGCAAAAATCCATGAAATAGGCTATGAAATGCTATGAGTGACTATTTATTGTTTCCAATGTCTCGGCAGAAAGAGATTTGACTTCAACCATGAAATCATCTCACAAAAAATACCTATTTCGATGACTTCGACAAATCTTATTTTGTGTAAGGGATAAAAAAAATTGGAGATTCGTTGTAAAAAGTGCATAGAGCTCAAAGGAGACAAAGGAGAAGATGTGGAAAAATAAAATAATTTTTTATCCAAAAACGTGTGCTTCATTCAAAAAGGCATGGACTTTTTGACCCATCCTCATATATTCAGTATTACACTTACCGATCCGTTAAGGGTGTTATGACTAATCTATCTGTACAACCCAAATACTCATTTTGATAGGTAAAAGTAACATCGGTAACAGAAATCCAAGTTTTATCCAAATCTTCTTTGAAGTAAAAACGACACTGCTTTAACCATTCAAAATCATTAGCAGATTTTATATTCATGCGGCACTTCAATTAAAAAAAAATGTATTTAATCTTTACTAACTTTTCTTATCACAACTCACCAATATATCAAATATATCCCTCTGATGAACATGAATTGTTATCAACGTCTCAAAATTGGTTCTCTCCATTTTAGTCAGATTTCTTGTGGTCTGATCGATAAGTGTATTTAAAATGTCCAGAAATTTATTATTCGTTTCTGACATGACTTTCCTCTCATGCCTGGCCTGCATCAGAGCCATTTCCGCATCGCGTGTCCAAATCATTTGTATGCCCAATAGGCCAACTTGGGCCGGTACCTTCTCCAGAAAACCTAATAAAGTGAAATTTGGATCATTGATTGTGGCATAGGCGGTACGTATAATGGAATGCAATGACTGCTGTGCTGTGACCAGCAATTGAGTTAGCCATGTCTCAACAGAACCTTCGGCTCGTATGGCACGATCCAGCTGTATCATTTCACCTTCATTTGAAATGATGGCCATCATTTTGTTGTACTCGATGTCATGAAATTTAACTTTACGCGTATTATCAAATATGGATAATAAATGGTTTTGTATGGTGTGAGAATCGGATGCTTGACCCAGAATTTCCAATAAAGCTGGATCGGAGACAAAAAAGAATCTGGGAAACATCATACGCTTGCGTTCTAAATAGCCACTTAAAGATTTCTGGCATATTTCCAATTGCTCCTGAAGATGAGGCAACAATTGCTTTAGCAAATCATCGCCTACACAGCATGCTACTACACCAGGAGTTTCGTGAGCTCTTTGCATTATCTTTTGCCAGGATTTGTCGATTTTGGAAAACCGTTTAGCTTCCTTAGGCAATTGCTTGGCAATGTCACCACCCACAAATACAGCCTCCAAATACACCCACATATTCTGCACCAATAACCATCTTTCCAAGATCTCATTGGAATTTGAAAGATCATAAACCCATTGCTGAATTTGCTTGCGAAACGGAGCATTGTAGCGATTGGATAACAGAGAACCCAAAATCATTAAACTATCTTCCAGTTGACCTATAGTCTCTGCTGTGGTATCACCTCGTAGCAGTAGTTCACCCCGATTATTGAAACTCATAAATTGTAGTTCATGTACAGACCACTCATTGGTCACCTGCTTTAATTTCGCCTCTATATCTTTCTCTTTCATGGCACTTATACAAATATCCTCAATATCTTCTTTATGCTTTAATAAGGGAGCTTCCAGTATATTCTTTAAAGAAAAGCCCTCCGAATCAAATTCAAAAATATAATTGCTAACATCCATAATTCTTTGCCAATGGCGTGGTTTCATCGCCTTATTGGCCATTAACTCCAGCAAAGGACACATATCATTAAAGTCATCTATGGTCTTCTTCAAGGCATGAAAAGCCGGCCATTCCTTCAAACCCTTGGGCAGCTTACGACAACGATTTTGAAATTCCATCAACTCATTATTAATCTCCTCTATATCCACCTCATTCCAAGGTATATCATAATAACTACTAACACGATCTATTACATCATTATAGAGTTTATATAATTTTTGCAATAAATTCAATTCCTTTCTAATCTGTCCCAATTCTGGGTAATCGGTTTGTGGTAAACCAAATAGTTCTTCACCACTTTGATATGTCTGCAGTCTACGCCACATTCCCTCAAAACGATTTTGAAATAGTATTAAACGGTCAGAAGCTTCTCGGGGTGTAAGACCAGGCTGCATGGGTCCTGCTGTACGATATTCATTGACATAGGTAATTTTATCTTGTTTAAAATTGTCCAAGTTCATTTTCAAATCATCCTGGAATGAAGGCTGCATTTCCAACAACTTTACTTGAGCTTGCAGAGCACAAGCTAATAGATTTTGAAAGGTGGAACGTAGATTGTCTACCAGATCAAATTGTTCTCTTTCAACCTGTACTTCGTAACGAGTGAGGACATTAAAGGCTTCCTGTAAGGCGAAAGAAAATATAGCGTTATATTTTTAATTGGTATTACACTAAATTTTTAATTATAATGAATTAATATATGATGGTGGGTCAATAATTCCCTGCCTTTTTGAATTTTCCGGCTCTTAACTAAAAGGGTATATGTGCTCCTGTCAACAGGCATCTGTCAGTTGACTCCTTTCAAAATTTGAACAAGCTGTGTCATTTAGTTTGTGTTTGACAGCCATTGATAACAGACTGCATCGTGACTTGAGGAGCAATTGGAAAAAAGTGAATTTCGTCTGATCATTAAGCAATAGTTTTTGCGTAATAGTTTTTATTATAAATAATATGGGAACAGTGCGCCACCAATTTCAATGATAAAAAAGTGGTTTACTGAATTTCGTTGTGGGCGTACAAGCATGGAAGTTGCCAAAAGATCTGAAAGTCCAGTTGAGATCTCTACACCCGAAACAATAGAAAAAATCGCGATATGGTGTTGGCCGATCGAATATTAAAAGTGCGAGAGATTGTGGAAGCCATAAGCATCTCAAATGGCTCAGTGGTTTCAATTTTGAATGATGTATGTATGATAAAGCTTTCCGCAAGATGGCTGGCGCTTTTGCTCACAATCGGGTGCACAAAAGGTACAAACATATGCAGTTCCCATGGCAAATATCAATGAATATCCACGAAATGCTCCCTCAGCGGAAAGAGATTTCACTCCAACGATGAAATCTCTTTGATGACCTTATTTTTTGGAAGGTATAATAAAATTGGAGAAACGTTGGACAAAAATCATAGAGCTCAAAGGAAACTACGTTGAGAAATGAAGTAATTTTTTGTTAAAAAACCTGTGTTTCAAAGGCACGGACTTTTTGACCCACCTTAATATGAATATCTTTATGTCTTCCATTCAAAAAATAATACTGTAGCTTTTGAGAAGGCAGAACCAAATGGTTCAAGTCATATTAACTAGAAAATTACTTTGTAGTATCTGAAATGCAAACGGTTTAATTCTGCATATATTCCAAATATACATTATGTGATGATTAGGGTGATCGGCCCGGTTTTTAATAACCGGTTTTTTTGGTTAAGTCTGTTTCGGTTTTTCTGAAAAACTCACATTTCGAATATCGAAGAAACCAGGGTTTTCTCCTCGAATAGCCGGCTTTTTCTAAAAGTGAGTTTTTATGAGTTTTAGTGTATTAAAAACTTTAAAAAATATTCAAAATCCATAAAACTTTTTTAAAGCAAATACTCCAACTATTTTAGAAGAGTTTTTATATTTAGACAAATGTCACAAGCGATCTGGAGAGCTTGAAAACTTATTCAATGCTTTGCAATGTCCTGCAAGTAGACTGAGTGAAAGATCATTTTCAATGTTTAGCTTTATAAACCCAAAAGAAAAAAATCCATATACACCAAAGCATTTAAACTGTGTTTTATTCCTAAGAGATTATTTTAACCTTCATAAGGTTAACGATCTTCGGATCAAATTTAACCAATTTTTGAAAAAAAAACCTAACGTAGTTGTTGACATTTGAAATTAAATAAAATTCATAAAATATCGAAAATATCAACAACGCACTTTTAGAAAAAATTCAATTTTAATTTCAAAATGGGTCAAATTTGACTCATCACTAGGGTGATCGAAGAATCTATCACCCTAGTGATTATAATTAAAGAGACGAATATTAGGTTACAACTTTTATATTACAGGTTAGCATGAGTTGGCAACTTTGTTAGGTTCTTTATGGAAATAATGTATGATGTTAGAACTGAGAAACCCTACTTTAATATCTCTTACCTCGATAGGATCAATACGCAATTCCATATCCACCTCCTGTTCTCTAATCTTACTCAAAGTCTCCATAATCATGCGCACATCATCCAAATCTCGAATAGGACGATCTAATTTACGATCCATTTCATTAATAACAGCATAAACATAATCCATTTCCTTTTTATATTTCTTCTTCATGGCTTGGCCAATTTTATGATTGCAAGCTAAAATCAAAAACAAAAACCATTTAAAATATCTATAAATAATCCCAAGCTGAAACCAGTAACTCACATTTTATTTCAATGGCCAAGCCATATTTTAATCTTTCGTTATACACTGCAATACATTGGCCAAATACCTCCATATCGGGTTCAATTACAAGATTTGCATCCAATTCTGCTAGACATCTTAAGGTAGACTCAAATTCTTGTAAACCAAATTCCATTAGCTGTCTGGTAGTGCGATCATTCTTCCACAGGAAATGATAAGGTTTCCAACGTTTAATATAGATTTGAATTTCGGGTTTAATATTTTTTGTGCAATTCGATAAGAGATTTAAAGCCTTGGCCACCTCCTTATTATCCATAATGGCCGAGTAAAACGATTTCAACATATGGGGCATTTGAGGACGTTCCTCTGAGGCCAATGCATATAGTTTACGACGTTTGGTATTATGATTACGACCCACCCGAGGTTGAGGTGTTATGGAAACTTGCTGTTGAGATATAGAAGTGTTATAAATATTTTATAGTTTTTTGGTATTACTTGATACTTACCGGATTTTCTTTGCCACTAGTCCATTGTGCCACTCCCTTAGCTATGCCAGTTATATTTCGTCCAGCTGTAATTAATATTTCTTGCAATTCTTCTAGATTGGGTTTTATTACTACATTGGGAATTTGCAGTTGTGCATATAATGCGAATACCGGTTTCTTAATCAATGTTTCATCATCGTCAGCTATGAAACGTCGTCTTATAGTATCCAAGGCGGCACGGATAACTTTTATTAAAACATCTATAACTTTGCGACTATAATAACGTCGCATTTCCACCACAGCATTGCAGACCATGTCCTAAAATAATGCATGTAAGGTTAATTATTTATTTCCTCTCTTATTTAAGGGTAACCGTCAACTAACCTGCATGCCTTTGGGTAAACTTTCCGAAGTGGCCAACAAAGTAAGAGGATTGTCAAAACAAGACCATAAAATACTCCAATCTTGTTGTTGACCACCCGAACCCGTAGCTCCTCCAGCATTTGAAGTAGACGCACCACCTGCTGCGGCGCTAGTACTAGCCCCTGCAGTATCTCCACCTTTTCTAGCCGAAGCTGACTGGTCCTTAGCTGAAGCTATGGCAAGTCGGAATGGATTAATTATCTTACTATAATTTTTCTAAACAGCAGAGATTTACCATCAAACAATGTTACAACATCATCTCCAGCTATTTCTTTGAACGTTTCTGTGGCCTTATCCACCAAATTTAGGACCTCTTCGACGGCTTCTGAAACCATTTGACTTTTACGATTCAATTCTATAGCAGCTTTGCGACAAGACTCTTCGCTTTTTTCCAAAAACTCATCAACCGACCAGATTTCATCATCTAAAATATGTTGTTAAAAAGTATGTATAGTTTTCGATAATCAAAATTATGAATTTCTGTTTTACCAACCTCCGGGCAAGACTTGTAGCGATATCTCCTGCATACACATTAACACATGCAATATACGATTGGAGTAGATATCATGTATTCTTGCCACCAGTACTTCAAATGTTTCAATAGCTTGTTTACAGCGTTCATAGAATTTATTCCAATTTTGATTGGTCCACTAAAAGTAAATGGACTTGATTAAAATTATTTAGAACAATTTTAGCCCTGAACTATTTTTCATGTTTTAATTAAATGCATAATTATTACTTTTCTTCAATTTTAACTCCAATTTACTTACATTAATTGTGGTCAAGCCCGGTTTTAACATGGCCGTCAAACGTACAAGTTGGGGTAAAAACAAAGGCCTCACTTCCAGCTTAACGGCTCTCACAGTACTCAAAAACATTTTTATAAGATGCTACAAATATAAACACATTTCTTAAACAATTATAAAGAGAAAATTTCAAATAATTACTAACGTTTAATGAATCCTGTATGGTGATAAAATATTCCTGGCGACTCATCAGTGTAGCCGCCACAATAGGTAATTCAATATTTAATTTGGCCAACAGTTTAGCCTCACGTATCAGCAACGGAATAGTTGGATGTAAATTAACAAAAATACGATCTCCTTGCAAAGACAACAGGGGCTGCAAGAGACATGCATCCGCCACACTAACATCTTGATCCAGCCATATGGAAATTATTTCATCTTCATACTCATGCAATATGGTCATAACATGATTGAAACGATGTTCCAAGTCCCTGCAGGGCGGTAAATTACCCAAAACCGGGTGCTCACATACAGCGTCAACCAATTCGCTGATATGGCAATCCAAAGAACGAGTCCAATACACACGACCCGCCATGGGTGGAAAATTTCTGCTAACCGGTGGATCATCTCTTTGTTTGCGAAAAAGTTTCAATACTCTCTCAACTTCCTTATCCACATAGCGTATAATGCGCAAGTACTTCTCATCCATTTTGGTTAAAGGTATTTTCTCGCTAACCTTTTCGAAACGTACTAGAAACCGTATACACTGAGGCGTTTCCCAGACGGTATCAAAATTCGTTTCTATTAGAGTAGCTATGGTATCTTTCAAAGTATCTGTTTTACTTATGAATTTTTCATAATCCTCATTAAAGTCGGCATTACGATGATCTAAATAATCATACTTCTTCGACAATATATCCTTTTTGGCTTCCTCAAACAGATTTGAGGCCTCCTCTAAGGCCTCGCCCAATAATAATCCCTCTAATCTCCTTTCAAATAAATGATTGTAATCATCGATTAAATTAAACATAGAGGTGATTTTCGATAAACGTTCACAAAATGTATCAAATTTTCCAAAGACGAAATTTTCCGAAAATCCAAATGGTGTTTGATTAGGTAGAAATGGTTGCTCTCTAACGGTGTAGTAGGTTTCGTGATAGATGTGATTTAGTTTAATGCAATTACTAAGTTTAGTGCGTACTAAGTTGCGGTCCTGCGACCAAATTGTTTCCTTGCAACGACAAGTTATATAGGATTTGCAGGTTTCTATCATTTGATTGGTGATCTGAAGTTTAAACAAAATAAATAGATAAAATAACGTCCATGTATAGTAATATAGTAAATAATTTGGGTTTTGGTTCTACTTACCTTAACCATAAGTGCTGAAGTTCTTTCAGAGGTATTATAAAATTGTGAAACACTATAAATTAAACGTACTGTTTGCAATAGGCTTAAAATAGACTCCTTCATGCAAACCTGAAATTGTAAAAATTGTATTGTAAATTATTTTATTTTTAAATTGATAAACAAGTCAATAAGATTTTTATAATTTTGGTGACCTAATTTTATTACAAACTTGATTTTTGATCAATTATAATAGATCAAAATTTACAGTAATTTATTAATTATGAATTATTCTAGAAAACATATACAAGTATTTAGAGGAGTCCATAATAATTAAGAAGAAAGCAAATATTTCTGAACTTTGATTTAGTAGAATATTCAATGTCTCAATATTGATTAAGTTGTTCCAATATGAACTCTGTGAGCTTTAAAAGTAACATGTATGGCTTTCAAATTTCATAAAAAGTAGGCAAAAGGATCATTGTATATAAAATGGAGATATCTATATCAATATTCTGATAGCAACCCATTTGTATCGGTCATAGGCAAGATACCATATTTTTGTTTAGATCTTTCTATATACCCGATGGATTTTAATATCTCTGTATTGAAAGACTTGGGCTGTTTTGACTATATTTATATATAATGTTATATAAAGTTAATACAGCTTTTGATAACAAATGTAAAGGCGGAAACAAATGTACGATTTGAAAAAAGCAAATCCCGCAATTCCAAACAACAAAAAAAATCTGCAAATGTGCAATATTATTGAAAGACTGAGTTTTAAAAGTTGAATATTTTTGAATCTAATTCAGATTTTGACTTAAAATTTTTTTGTAAGACACAAAAATTAACTTATCTAAATAAAAATAGTTCGGAATAAATGTGGATCAAATTGGTCCTAATATTTGCAATCTTATTAAAATTTGTATACAAATTTTAGTTTTAGAAACTCAATAAATAAAGTAATATGTAAGAAAAACTTTATTTATTAACAGAAATCCATGAAATTTTCAACATTTTTTAAATTTTTCATTCTAAATAAAAAAGGGTAAAAAAATTTGTCAAAAGACAAATTTTCCTAAAAATTTGCGGGAAAATCCCAAAAATGGTAATTTTTACAATTTTGCTCATAGGGTACACATAAAAAGCGGACCAAGGTAAGGGAAAATTTTAAGTTTTGAAATGCCTATAACTTGGAAAATTTTTTTTTCTCTACCCCACTTGGGAGCATTTGGCTTCCACAAAGCATCTTCCATCTTATACGATTTGTTCACAGTTGTTTTTTTTTCGCATATTTCCCATGTAATATTGCACTCCTTGTTATTGGAGTATCGTGCGTCTTCATGAACGATGTTGCCATTATAACCAGACTGTTGTTATTTTTGTATCAGTTTCGTAAACGGTTTTTGTTCCTGCTATGTAGGTAATTGGTCTGCTGTAGCGGGTCCAAGGATACATGTAGGAGGTTGCCATAAGATCAGGCCTATTGTTATTTTTGCCTTGTGTCAGTTTCGTTAATCGGTTGTTGTTCCAACTAAGTAGATGATTGGTCTGCTGTAGCTGGTCTAGGATAATGGTGCTGCCATCTGTCGTTGCCTAGAAACATCTTAGAAATTATAAGAGATAAATCTTTGAAATTGGATGGGAAACAAAAAATGGCACGTGATTAAAAGGTACACTAATTTGAGTCCTCATAGCGCCGCCCTGGAGCATATGTAGCGCCCACTTTATTAACTTAAACTCGAACCCTCCTTGGCTACGCCCACGTCAAATTTTATTTCGATCAGAAACATTTAGAAATGCCAGATTTATTTCCAAAAAATTTAGATATTTCCATGGCAGAACAAGCAAGGTACAATTATTATGCTGGGTATACACGATACTAATTTTCGTACTAATCGTAGTATGAGTTGAAGTACGATTTTGTGATAGACGTTACTACAAATCGTACTATTTCCTTTGAAAAAAATGACAAGTAATAAAAATATCACAAAAATCAAAAATTTTTGATTTTCATACTTCGTTAGTACGACAATATGATACACGTTACTAATTTCATACTTATACGATTTATCGTACGACTTATCGTAACGTGTATACTAGGGTGGCCCTTAATAAACGAAAGTTGGATTTTGGCCATTCTCACCCTCCAGTTTGGTGAACATTAGCAAAAAAATCATCCTGAAAAAATTTTAGGTAAATAGGTTGGGGTTAAGACGTGAAGTTTTGAGATGCATTTACAAGGGGAAAAAATGCATTTTTTTCAGTTTTTGTAAAAATTTTGCCATTAAAAAATTACTTTTGTAATTTAATTTAAAAGAATCGAAATGTGTACTTAATTGTCGTTCTAATGAGACATAAAAAACAGAAATCGGTCAAAAAATGTTAAAGTTATTAAAAATTCGCCAGGCCATTAACGTGTCTCAGGCCACTAGAACATGAAATGTAGGAACAAAATTAACATATTTTGAGAAATATTAAAATAAAAGCTCATTTTTACTTAAAATATGTCCATATTTACTTGTATATGAGTTTTTGTCTTCGTAGGATACCGTTAACCTATTCTTAGGTATGAACAAAAAAATTTTATTTTTTTAACGGCAGTTTCAAAACTCCATTTTCAAATTTTTAAAAATTTTGTTAAACAAATTTCAGAATTTTTTGATCATCTCATTGGGATTTATTAAGAGTATAATAGGGAATTAAATCGTGAAAAAATTATGAAAATATCTCTTATAGTTTTTCCGTACCTGCGATTTAAATTTTGATTTTCGAGAAAAACCAATTATTTGGCAATTTTTAGGCCAATGAGCTCTATTTTCTTACTCTTATGAATTTTAAGCAAAACTTAATTAGAATATTATAGTCCAGATAATTCTAAATATACTCTGAAACTTTTACTAAAATCAAAAAACGTTAACCCTTAAATCGTGAAGGTCAAAGGTAAAATTTTTCAATATTTGGAATTTCTCTTGGAAAGATTTTGAAATGTTCGAAATGTTGTATATTTTTGGGCCGATTTTGATGAAATTTAACAAAAATATAACATAAACTCTAGGGTTTATAATAACAGCACAAGAATGGAAATTAACGCTTAATGGCACTTGGGGTTAAAATGACACCAAACTTTTAAAATCATAATTTTTTATGGTTTTAGAAGTTTGGGGTCATTTTAACACCAAGTGCTATATAGGGTTAATTTTAATTTTTCTGCTGCTTTTGTAAATACTAGGCTTTGTGTTATATTTTTGTTAAATTTCATCAAAATCGGCCCAAAAATATACAACATTTCGAACATTTCAAAATCTTTCCAAGAGAAATTCCAAATATTGAAAAATTTGACCTTTGACCTTCACGATTTAAGGGTTAACGTTTTTTGATTTTAGTAAAAGTTTCAGAGTATATTTAGAATTATCTGGACTATAATATTCTAATTAAGTTTTGCTTAAAATTCATAAGAGTAAGAAAATAGAGCTCATTGGCCTAAAAATTGCCAAATAATTGGTTTTTCTCGAAAATCAAAATTTAAATCGCAGGTACGGAAAAACTATAAGAGATATTTTCATAATTTTTCACGATTTAATTCCCTATTATACTCTTAATAAATCCCAATGAGATGATCAAAACATTCTGAAATTTGTTTAACAAAATTTTTAAAAATTTGAAAATGGAGTTTTGAAACTGCCGTTAAAAAAATAAAATTTTTTTGTTCATACCTAAGAATAGGTTAACGGTATCCTACGAAGACAAAAACTCATATACAAGTAAATATGGACATATTTTAAGTAAAAATTAGCTTTTATTTTAATATTTCTCAAAATATGTTAATTTTGTTCCAACATTTCTTGTTCTAGTGGCCTGAGACACGTTAATGGCCTGGCGAATTTTTAATAACTTTAACATTTTTTAACCGATTTCTGTTTTTTATGTCTCATTAGAACGACAATTACGTACACATTTCGATTCTTTTAAATTGAATTACAAAAGTAATTTTTTAATGGCAAAATTTTTACAAAAACTGAAAAAAATGAATTTTTTCCCCTTGTAAATGCATCTCAAAACTTCAGAGGGCTTGCGGCACATCTTAACCCCAACCGATTTACCTAAAATTTTTTCAGGATGATTTTTTTACTAATGTTCACCAAACTGGGGGGTGAGAATGGCCAAAATCCAACTTTCGTTTATTAAGGGCCACCCTAGTGTATACCTAGCATTAGAAAGTACGTTCTCAATTATACATTCCCTATAACGTCAAACAAAAGAAAATTAGAAAAAAACAAAACGAAATGTCTAAGACAAAAATAAATTAATCATTGTAGAATTAGCAAGGTACAATTATTAGAAAGTATGCTCTCAATTATACATTCCCTATAACGTCAAACAAAAGAAAATTAAAAAATATAAAAAGGAAATGCCAAAAAAAAATAATTGAATTTAAATTTGTGTTACGAAAAAATTCAATTTCAACCATAAATTCATTAATAATTGAAGAAAAACTATATTTTATTAAATAAATGTGTACTAGTTTCAATTAAAACGTTAAAAATGTATAAAATATCGCGGTAACAAATTGAAAAAAGGTAAGTAATTAAACACATAGTTTGACGTTTTAGGGTTGAATAATGAAAACTCTCTCTAATAATTGTACCTGGTAACTGATTGTACCATGAAATTAATTAAACAAATTTTTGTGTATTTACTTTTTTTCGTGAAATATTTAATTGAAATTAAATTTTTTACAAATAAATATGTGTTAGTTTTAATATAACGTGCAAAACATTGCGAAAACAAAATAAAAAGTGATGAGAATAAATGCGTCATTTGACGTTGTAGGGGTAAATATTGAAAACTCTCCCTAATAATTGTACCTGGTTGGTTCTACCATGGATATTTCTACTTTATATTGATATAAATTTGTTTTTAAGCCAATTTACATCCTAAGCTCAAACTGTACGTTGAAATTTGAATTCAAAATAAAATGAAGCAATAGTCCCACAAATTTTATTTAGAAAGGATTTATAAAATTGGATCCTATCTGTCTGGTGAAGGACAAAATGATGTTACAACTTAAAATTATAATCGTTATTTCCTTTCAGTTATTAATCATTTATGTCATATATTTTACATTTTAAGGAGTTTGATACAAGAAAATTCATATAATGGAAACAACCAGATTCGTAAATATATGTAAAATGCAGTAATTTATACATACCGGATCATCCAAATACAACGAATGACAACAATGTTCCATGGCCTGAATAAATTTCGAATTATCCCTGGCCTCATTGTAGCAAAACGTTATCTTACGATCTGTTTCCTTCCAATCGCGCATCACCTTCGAATTAGCCAAGTACAAACAGTGCAACGTGAACTGAACCTCCTTCTCTTGCAGGTGAGCCAAAAGCTGTGAAAATTGTGCACCACGTTTCTTCCAATACTCCAGTTCATCCTGGGGACCACTATGATCGTTCTCTTTACGCAGCTGTTCACTTTCGCCCAATATCTTCATAATGCCTTTAATCCAATTGGTCACCCTCTCCCCGAGTTGATTGCAAAATTCTTGATTCTTTGATAGGTCTTTGACCTCTTCGATTTGATCGATTTTCTCAAACATATCACAGCCATCATTAAAAACATTATAATGGTCACAAACTTGTTCACAAACGCGTAGAGCACTGCAAAATGAACGTAGACCGGGTAAAAGTTGTCCCTTTATGAGACCACAACTGATATCCTCCTCATCACCTTCCAGACTGGGAAAAGCCAAGGCCTGCATGAACACATATTCAACAATACGTTCGATGGAGGTAACCAAACCAATATTTTTGGCATCAATAATGCCACAGAATCTAAATGAAATATATAAATTATTTAGTATTGATTTTAGCTTTTAAGCAATTGTTTTAACAAAAAAAAAACATTTAAAATTAAATTCTCAAAAAGGTTTGTTTAACAATTTGTTAATCGATGTTTTTTCTTTCTCAATATTTATTTTAAAAAGGAAAATATTTATTTTTATACACAAGTACGAGTATTTTTTTTATCCTTTTTCTCGTTTAACTTACAAATCCTTTTGAAAACCCTCCTCAGGCAATTGTTTTGTTACATTTATACGAAATATATAGATACAAATGCCGGTAAAAGCACATGTCCAGCCATCAGTTAGAAATAATTTCTTCTGCTTTACGGGTGCCGAGCCACCTGGTGATGTGCCACCACCTCCACAAATAAAAGAATAACAAAAAATATGTGTAACAAATTATGGTTAGAATATGAATTCATGCATGCATTGGATATGAATTCACAAATGGAAAATAAATATTAGTTGTACCTAGAATTTTTTTTTATATTTTTCATTCATGAATAAGAAATATTTATTTTATTTTGTTGTATTTAAAAATGTTTGTTGAAACGATAAATTTTTGGGATATCAAATGAAAATACATAAATATTTTTATTATATTCGTTGGGGTCGAATGTTATTGCACCCTTTAGAAAATATTGGTCAAAAAATGTCAAATTTATCATAACCTACTTTCAGAAGTCATCTTAAATTGTCAATCCAGATTTTAACTCAATGAGTTAAAACATAAATGTACAAATTCGGAAAATGTAGTAAGTCAAAATAAGAGACAAACTATAAGTTGGAAGTATTTACCTATTATAGAGTGTATGAGGTTAGGTCAAGGTCGGTATTTTTGCTTAAAGGCTTTTTACAGATAAATTTACAAAATTTACAAAATTGTTTAAGACGTCACTATGCAATAACTATATATATTATGTTATACATAGTTATATTTAATGAACATTACTGTATTTACATTAAGAATTTTTTTTAGATTTTTATTTTAAAATCATTTCACAAATAAACCAACTTACCTTGAGGCGTCTTTGAACTACTCGATGCCATAGCCGAACGTGAGGTGCTCGGCTTATTTGGATCTAGTACAGGTTGGGGTTCCGGTTCATCAACCTCTTGATAAAACCACAACAGTTTATTTTTCATATTTGGTAAAAATAATTGATTGATTTCATCCAACTTTGGAAAAAATTATTATATCCTTAAAGCAATTAGTAAACATAATAATATTTCTTAATACTAACCATATCACCCTCAAATATATAATCCATCAACTGATGCCTCGGCAATTGCGTGGCATCGATTAACAGTTGAAAAGTAAACTCCAAACGGGGATCCATTTCCCCACGCCTTGCCTTACGTTCACATTCTTCACGTCTCCGCTGTGCTTCGTCAGCGTCAGTGGTCATTTTAATAATAACGGTATGATATCGTAATCCCAGACCAATTGTGGTTCAGAAAAAATTAACATATTGTGTGTTTAAGGCAAAAATATTTTTTTTTTATTTGGAAGTGCACATTGTAAAACGAGGAGGAAAGATGTCGTTTCAAAAACAAAATGGCAAGTACCAAAAAACAAAATCAAAGAGGACAGAGATTTTAAAAATTGTATTCTTGTTAAGTTTGAATATAAAAAATTTCAAAAACCTTTATAACAAAATTCAAAAAATAAGTAAAAGTTTTTTACATAAAATAGTTTAAAAAAATCAAAATGTTTCAAAATCCTTCTAAATTAAAAGAGCAAAAGGTGTAAATGTTATTGTTCGAAAATTGATAAAAATTTAGTGCTAATTCGTGTATGCTGATTTTAATTTAAGAGTTGAATACTTAAAAAAAATATTATAAAACGTTATCTTTCATCAAATAGATTGAGTCTACTTCAGAAGATTCCAGTTCCAAAATACTTGAATGGCTCCTAATTATTTGCAAAGTATACTTAATCATATGCATCTTTCTTCTATTTCGTAATTATATTAATTTTTAACGCCAATGATC
Organism: Calliphora vicina; assembly: GCF_958450345.1. Classification (NCBI taxonomy): domain Eukaryota; kingdom Metazoa; phylum Arthropoda; class Insecta; order Diptera; family Calliphoridae; genus Calliphora; species Calliphora vicina. The sequence continues at coordinate 46,452,589 of NC_088780.1, forward strand.
TCGATTAATTTAGTTCTTGATTTGCACTTACACGCAGAGAAAAAATATAATTGGGCATGGTTACTGTAACCATTTAAATAGCGTTACAAGATTTTTAACAATATTATAGTCACAGTAACCATTTACATGATTGTGGTAACCATAATATGGTTAATTTACGATTCACATGATTGTATCAACCGTATATATGGTTACAGTAAACAAATATATGTTTGTGGCAACCATATTTATGATGAATAATTTTATCATAATATGTTGTTATCAGATTATGATAAGCCTTAAGCCGAGAGCACCATAATATGATAAGTCCTTCATCATATGAATGGTTGTCACAAACATATATTTGTTTACTGTAACCATATATATGATCCAATCATGTGAATCGTAAATTAACCATATTATGGTTACCACAATCATGTAAATGGTTACTGTGACTATAATATAGTTAAAAAACTTGTAACAATATTGAAATGGTTACAGTAACCATGCCCAACTATATTTTTTCTCTGCGTGTACACAAAACGATAGAATTTGTTCAGCCTTTTTATTAATATTCAGACCACATGCATATCGACTTATATTTCCCTTGGGAAGTAAATTCTGAAAACTATTTCCTAAATAGGAAGAAATCTATTTATGCTGAGGTATAAGGCAATATAATACCTATGTGTCCAAACTCTAGTTACTGAGTTACTAACATATTAGCTGAAGCAACAGAGAAATTCGGTAGGAAACCACCATAAGAGGTAAGGATAAACCCCGGTAAAGCTTTATGTGGAGCTTAAGGTATAAATTCTCGCATAACGGTTTTGAAAACCTAGTTAAGAAAGCTAAAAGACAATACTGGAGACAGCTCTTCAGAAAGAAATCGGCTATGTGAGATTTTATCTTCAGGTCCAACTGTATGTTGGATATACAGAAAATTAATGAATCTGGGACCACAAATATTAAAGATACTCTGGAGGTACTAGTGGAAGCAGATTTTCCTGGCTGTCAGGAACGAAACACTCAGTCTAGGGATCATTAGCACTTAATAGTTTACATCTCTTTAGGACTTCATTCCGTATGACTTACAGGAAAACATTTATACTTAAATGGCATTGATCCTGAAAATCTTCAGACCAAAGGTTCGTAAGAATTAATTTTAAAAATCAAATTATATTTGATCTCTTAACCATTGCGTTAATGCCTTCATTATGAATTAATTCATAGGCTTAATTTCTTAGTACTTCAAACGTATTGCATTCATTCACTTGCGAATTCATTCTTTATAGAATTAATTCCTTATTGAATCATTCAAGTTTTAATAATAGCATTAAGAATATAGTGATCAATTGCATTAGACATTTTTGTTCAATTAATTTTGTAAATGATTAAACGCAAAAAAAATGAAGAAAAAATACTTTAATGCAATTTAGATTTAATTTGTTTTCACACTAATTGAAACATTCAATGGTTGATCCAACAATGAACTAATTCTATTTAAATAAAGATTTTAAATGAAACTAAAGAATTAGTTTTGACGGGAATAAGTAATTTTATGGAATGAATTGCTAACATTTATAATTCTAAATTATGATTTATACAGACTTAAGCTAAAATTTTATTATTTAATTTTAAGCTCTGCTTCAGGCCAACCAGCTTCTCCTTTGGATATATGATTTTATAAAAAACTTTGAAGAAAGTCATTAATATATATATTAGACCATCTCACGAACCGGGCGATTTAACCAAGACTCAACATGGCTTTACGAAGTGTAGATCTACCGCAATACTAATTAGTTAGCCATGTATGTAAATCCCTAAACTATAAGGAATACACTTACGATCCCTTCCATGGTGTAATGATATACAAGGTGACATTAATCAAACAGCTGATTATTTTTTTGCTCGAGTTTGTTTACAACTTCAATCTTGTCAAAATTTTTTTGCTGTAGTTTGTATACATTATGTCAGCTGTTTTTGACACTATAAAAGTTATTTGTTTTTGTATTGTTGTATTTGTTGCCGTAACGCATACACCTTATAATCATTACGCCATGATCCCTTCCTTCATGTAGAAGATACCTTTAATAATGTCAAATCGGAATCGGTTATTAACGCAAATGTGTTCATCTGTCATCTCATTTGTCAGAGGACTCTTAAAATACAGGAGTATTTCAAGAGTCCTCTTTGAAATTTCGAAAGGACCTGTACCCTCTCCACTGCTCTGGATTCGACCAATTTGGGGGTGGCAGTTACGAGCAAAGATCCGAAAATACTCTCGGAAGACCATTACTTAGTTATATGTATATTTAAGTCGCTTAACTATAAGAAATACACTTATGATATCTTCCTCGATATAGAGGGTGATAGGAATGTGATATGGGAGTAAATCCAATTGAAATATAACTAGAACTATGTGTTTCATTTATCGCTAAAATAGCAACTTCACTATATTTCTTCAAAAAGTTCTTTGAAGCATTAACTAGAGAATCAGTCCTACAAATTTGAAGTCACAATACGAAACCAATTCTTATTACAGGTGCAGAAGAAAAATCGTGATGACAGGTGCACTGAGGACTACTCCATCTAAGGCACTGTTTACTATCTTTAACTGGTGACCAGCAGATTTTTTGGCAAAACAAATAGCCTCGAACTCAGAAATGAGGCTAAATGTATGGAAATATGGATCAATATGAATATTCCTGTTGACTACACAATACCTGGATCCAGGATTTATGACAAATATACCGGATGGATATGACTATGACAATGTTCTCCACATAAATTAGTTTAATTGATATTTTATTAGTTCATGGTAAAATTCAAAAAATAAATCAATAAAATACAATCTGCAAAATAGCTTAAAAAACTCAACAACTCTAAATTAGAATTGTTTAATACGATAGAAATCGAATCACAAAATGTTTTAAAGCTAGTTACTACAATCAACAAAACTTAATCTTAAAATTAATCAAATACTACAACTACTCCACTATAAACATAAAAAAGTTCTGCTGTGCAGATTTTACAAGACTTTTGCAAGAGCAAATAACACACAGTGGTAAAAAATATAAATGTCAAATCGAATTCTATAATATAAAATTATCATAGAATTCGATTTGACGTATTTTGTTTAGATTACTTGCCTTGCTCTTACAATTTTGCTGTAATTAAGATACAAAAATATTTTTTCAAAAATTCATTAATTCTTATTTTCTATCATTCAATCGTATTTTCTTATGTTACCCAATACAACATGTGTAATACGGTGAATCTCTATAGTTTGTTTATTCAAAAAAGTTGGCGCCAATTCAAAAATTTTGGCTTGTGTGCATTCAACAAAACGTGACTAAATTTTATAAAAATAAAGAAATGATATTTGTGAGGATATCTGTAATGACAAACAAAACATAAATAAAACATTTTCTTTAGAATAATTTCAATTTTGTAATGATTTACAACAAACAAATAATTTGCATGTCATCAAGTTGTTTAGTTGAACAATAAAATACCCAGTAGAAAAAAAAACAATATTTAGACAAATAAATTTCAATAAGTTTTAAAAAATATGTAGATACAAAAAGCATTATTCATAATAAATTATTAATTGTGTCATATGTTTATAAAACAATTTTTTATGGACAGTTTGTTTCCTTTTTAAAGAAGCCTAGGTTTGTTTTGACACTTGCGTGTTAAAAAGCATTGAACTTTTATAAACCCAGAAGGAATTATTATAGAAAATAATTCTAAGCAAAAAAATTCCAACCGGGTCTCAAAAAATTCAATATTGATTAAACATTTATTTTTTACTTTTTTTTTGTATGGCAACCACTGAAAAGATTAAGATTATATAATTCTGGAAAATTTTAAATTTTTTTAATAAATCTTAAATACCTATATTTAATAAAATACACTTATTTTAAATTTATTGTTCGCTTCACCTGCAGTATATCCCCCTCTTCTTCCTCCTCTTCGGAACTAGTATCTCCACGTATTTGTGCAGCATGTTGTGCAAAATGTGCTCTGGTATTTTTGTGCACAAACATCCTTCCTGTGTGTATATTTCACGCAAGTTTTAGCCAAAATTCAAAAATGTTACACTTTAAAATTTAAATAAAAGTATTTTTGCAAACTAATTATTTAATTTTACTATTATTTTAATATTTTTCACAGAGAGCAGTAGTTTGTGCTGCTATCAGTAAACAGTTGAAAATTTTGTCTGTGAAGAGTATTGATTTAATATTGAAAAGTAACGCTTACTTAGTAACCGGTTGTTAGGAGAGCCATGTAATGATTCAAATAACTGGAGCCAAAGTTACCAAAGTTATTTATAATTGATCGATTTTTATTAATTTTTGTTTACAAATTTTGTTACCTGTTGCTAGCAGCTAAAGTTCCGATATCAACAGGTTGAATTTCGAAACATAACCGGGTTAAAATTAGTGTTGTCACTAGTTTATTGTTTTTATTTGTTTAAAAACCTGTTGCTAGAGGTTAATCAGTTTTAGCCAACAGGTGAAATTCCGAAACGTAACTACTTAGCAACCAGTTGTTAGGAGAGTAATATAAGGATTTATTACGTCAAAATAATCGATTGGTGTTCATCTTGATTTGTTAGAATATTGATAACTTGTTGCTAATTAATGATACCCAGTTGAAATATCTATATAAATAAAAATCAAATGTCGTTCGTTGGTAATTGCATCAGTAGAGAACAGCCGGACCGATTTGGACAATTTTTTTTTTAAATGTTGGTCATAGCCCAATTTAGGTTTTTACGGAATGAAAAATTGGCCACGCCCACTTTTTTCGATTTGTCTAAAATCGAAAAACAGCTACATCGATTTGGCTAATTTTTGGTTTAAATGATCATAGTAATCCAATTTAAGTTTTTACTGAAAGAAAAATCGCCAATATATAATTATATATAAAATCGCAGGACGCCTGGACCGATTTAACTATTTTTTTAATGTTCGCAATACATAGCCCGCAAAAGTTTTTACATAAATAAAAATTGTCCACGTCCACTAATACGCCCACTTATTAAATACATCTGCAAAATACATCGGTCTGTGATCAATCCCATTTCAGACCAAAATTCAATTACTTATTTATAAAATCACAATAGTTTAAATCGAATTTGGCCAATACGCGTTTAATCAAGAAAAGGAGCCCCATCTGTGATCACCAGGGAAACCGGAAATATGCTCTAAAAAAAGCGTTTTAGGCGCTTTAAATATGCAGTAAAAACTTTAAAATATGCTCTTAAAATTTAAAAAATATGCTCTTAAAAAAACAAACTTTTACATAATTTTTAACCAAAAAAAATTTACTTAAATTTTCAATTAAAAATCGTTGTCTATTGGATCTGAAAACATTTTTAAACATAGAAAATGTTATTTCGACATCAACTGATGTTACAGGATCAAATTTAAAAGACAATATTTCTTTAACACTTAGAACGGTTAAGTTTGAATTAGAACTCAAATTTGATATTTAGATGGAGCTATTATTAAAATAGAGCATATTTTATATTAAAACAGTAAGAGAGCTATATTCGGCTGTGCCGAATCTTATATACCCTTTATATAATTAATACTTCAAAATAAAAAATTTAAATATTTTTAGGTGAAGAAAAATTTTTTTTCAGTTTTTTCATTTTTTGAATAAAAAAATTTTTCGAATTGTTATTTTAAATTTAAAAAAAAAATTCTGTTTTTTAAACTTTTTTTTTTTGGTGAAAAGCCATCTATTTTCAAATTTGAATTTTAAACAAAGGAAGTAAAAACCTGTAACACAACAGCGAAAAATAAGTAAGACAAAATTTGTTTTTGATAAACTCAAAATATGCTATTAAACAGTAAAATATGCTCTAAAAACGCAAAATATGAAATAAATATGCTCTTAAAACAAATATATGCAAAAATATGTATTTAAGGGTAAAATATGCAAAAATATGCACTAACAAATCGATGCCAAAATTCTTAAATAGTTCTGAAACGTGTAAATATCTTATCCATGTGCTCCACAGTGGGAGAAAACCCTAATTTAGTGGAACTAAATTCGTATCTTCTAAACGCTTGGCCAAATTAATTTCATTTATATGGAAATATTGCAGGCAAGGAGGTAAGCTAATAAAGCAATGCAAAATGGGTACTGCTACTTCAGTAGAATGAGCGGTAGTGGCTGCTAAACTACACTAACTCGGAAGAAATTCTATACTATTTTCAATTGTAAGAAATTATTTTAATAACTATTTAAATCTATAGATTTTGGACATTTACCCTATTGCCGGCATAGGTCGAAATATTCATATAAAATTAAACTTTTTTTAGTTTTATTAATAAGTTTATTTTTAAAAACGAATAACAATTATTAGATATGAAATGATTTTCTTTCATTATTATAAATAATTTAGTTATAATTAAACAATGAAATAAAGAGTAATTAAGCTAACTAACACTTGCTACAATTTTGTGAATTTTTATTATGAGGTTTTTAAAATTTATTTAAATTAGTCGTCTTCAGAGTCTAATGAATCACTAGGAAGTAATGGATCCAACAAAAGTTGCTTAACATCTTTCGATAACGGTTCCACTTTTTTATAGCTTGCAGATGAAGTTCTGGACAATGTTGATATAACAAAGCGTTAAAACAAATATATTAATATTTACATAAAACTACAATTTACCTTATTTATTTATGAAAAACGGGATTTGGAAAATCCCGAAAACCCCGGGATTTAAAATTATAAAATCCTGGTCTTCGGGATTTAGGAAATCCCGAAAACCTCGGGATTTTCAGGAACGGGATTCCCATTTGGCATCTCTACATAAAACGCTTTGCAAATGTTATATTTTTAATCTATATAAAGCACTACCATATTTAAAAGGACTCATAATTTTAAGTCAAATTTGGTATATGGGCATTTGTTTTTAGCAACTTGTAAGTAGTTAGAATTACATACATTTCATTTTTATATAATGTAATTACCAACAACACTTCTTATATACAATCTTAAAAAAATAAGGAACAAATTTAGTACGAGATTTTACATCGTCCCAACGATAATAATTTCTTAAAAAAATTATATAAATTCACCTCGCACTTTTTCGCAGCTAAATTTTTCAGCATATGTAGTCTATAATATAGCCTTGATATTGGTAAAAAAATTAGGAAAAAAACTCCGAAAATTCAAAAAGTAAAAAAAAAAAAATTCTATAAGAATATGGCCATTGTTTATCACAAATAGCGGAAAATATATTTTTATTTTTCTGATTTACCAAGCCTCATATTCCATCTACATAAAAAAAAGTAAAAATACAACTTAAAGAAAACCTTGTACTATCCAGCTTAACAACAACTTTGAAACCAATTCTTCATAAAAAAAATTTCTTAAACATTTTTTACATTTAAATAGTTGTCAAAACCAAACCACTGAAGTTATTAATAAATGTTAAATATTTTTAAGTACAGCAACAACTATAGATTGAAACTACATAACAATAAATCAAATATGCGAAAGTTTTTTTTTTATTTTGCGCCACTAAATTGTTGATTTCTCCCACAGTGTGCTCATTAGACTCACCAAAAACATGCATTTGCATATTTTGGTTTCCCTGGTGATCACTCATATTTCTGACCAAAAGTCGACTTTTATAAAAAAACTCAAAATATCTAAATTCGCTAATAACTTGGCCAATAAGCGTTTAATCAAGAAAAGGAGATCGATCTGTGATCACTCATATTTGTATACCCTCCACCACCATAAGTGGTGAGTGAGGGTATATATAAGTTTGTCATTCCGTGTGTAACATTGAGAAATATTCATCTGAGACCCAACAAAGTATATATATTATTGATCCTTATGAAATTCTAAGTCGATTGAGCCATATCCGTCTGTCTGTCCGTCTGTGTAAAACACGTTCACGTCCAAAATACGCAAACAAACTTAGTAGAGTTACAAGAAATATGTTTATTATTGTCCTAAGCAGATTAGGACAATAATCCAGAATAAGATAAGTAAAAAACTTGAAATTTTAATTATGAGATATAAATATCTAAAATATAGTTCAAGCAATGTTTTTTGTAGCTCACTACTTGTAGATTGTACACATGTACAATCAAATCGGATGGAGAAAAAAAATTGGCATCATTTTTAATATTTCATATACCCGAGAAACACCACTTTATGGCCTTGAGGCTCCCCACACCTTAGTGTCCTCTATAGTGGTGGGAAATTATATTAACATCGGACTATTGGTTTAGAAGTTACAGATTTATTTCCACTTTTTTTCATTTCCCCCACTAGGTTTCTAATATTGCAAGATATTTGAATTTAATTACATTATTTCAAAAATAATATAAGAACAACTCTTTATTTAAACTTTTAAATTTAATGTTTCGTCTGTATTTAATTCCGTGTTAGTATCCCGCTCTGGTTTTGTGCTCATACATCCTTCCTGTGTACCAAATACAAAATGAATACACATTAACATTTTAATCGACAATTAAAAGATTGTTCACGTTAAATATTTATTTAACGTATTAAAATGTATTTAAGTTAAATAATAGTATTACACAATAATATCATTATTTAATTAAATATTTTTACATTATGCATCAACCGAAAATTATCAAATCGGATCATCATCTAAAAAATTTAAATAATTGATTTCAAATATATATGTTGCAGAATCTTTGTAAGAATTAATATACGTTGTGAAAAAGTAACTAATAGAATTTTTAGTCGTATTTATTCAGTATGTTAGTTATAAACAAATTGCATATTTGAATATAAGTCAATGTTAAATTTAGTTGAACTTGTGGTGTTTCTGTTAAACGTGATTAAATTGTGTAAAAACTATAAATATAAACCTTTATTGTTGCATTAAATGTTTGTTATTCGATTTTGTACTAAATATAGTCTAAGTGGAATTAGTTTATTTGCTTGACATTTAATTTGTTATTGCTTATTCGTCAAAATATAATAGAAACAAATTAATCAACGATAAACTGTACTAGTTATAAATCGCGTGCATATAGTTGCTATTTTGTCTGAAATTGTAACATTTGAAACTAGTTCTATGAATGCTTTCCAACTATCACCATTGCAATTAGTTATAGATCAGATTTTTCCTACAGTGAAACTCAGTTAAGCAGCAACCGAGGACTTACTGCGTTCCATGGAGAAGAAAGATATCCACGTGTCCTTAACTCCAGTTCTAGAATGTGCCAGAGTTGTGAAACTTTAAATGAAATTCAGATGTAAACTTTCAAAACGCCGATACACGTGTCTTTTTTTTTCTCCTCTATCAAAATTTATTGGTCGAACCTTGTAATTTTTTTTGTATTGTACAGTGCAATTAGTCATAGTTCCCATACAAGCCTGCCGATAATCACTTTAACGATCATAAATCTCTTAAAAATGTTGGTAACACATACAATTAAACAAATAACTTTCATATAGTCATAAATCACTCGACAGAATTTCATGGCGATTGATCCATAAGGCCCACATCCGAAAATCACACCCGAAATTAAATTACTGAAATTTTAAAAGAAAAATATTTTTGCTCATTTACTTAGTGTAGGATATTACATGGGTTTTTTATTCGATTCGAAATTTTCAATAGAAAACAAATTGAAAAATTCATGGTAAAACTCGGAAATTTGTTTGTTTTTAATATATTGCCTCCTTTTCACTTCGCATTTTTCTTAATAAGAGAGATATTTTGGAGAAACTCGAAGACTGTCTCCTTTTCACTTTTAATTTTTTATACCCTACACCACCGTAGTGGGGAGGGACAACATGCTAAAATGTTGTCCCAAATCTGCTCAGAATCACTTTCTGAGTCAATTAAGCGATGTCCGTCCATGTAAACCTTGTAATCAAAGTACAGGTCGCAATTTCAAAGATAATTCGACAAAATTTGGTGCAAGCTTTTCTATTGTCCCAAGGACTGAGCTTATTGAATTTGGTTAGAATCGGTCCATTATTTCTCCTAGCCCCCATATCTGAAAATAATTAAGCTCTCATAAATATCTTATTTATATTGATATCCAAATCAAAATCCTGCACAAATAAGTTTTATATAAACCTAACTCGCACCACCAAATTTTGTGATGATCGGTCCATAATTAGTCATAGCTCCCATATAAGGCCCACTCTCAAAAATGACTTTAAACCGCATAAATCTCTTAAAAATTATAGTATTCCAATAAAATTTAACACAAATAAGTTGTATATATACCTAAATCATTGCACCAAATTTGTAACGATCGGTCCATAATTAATCATAGCTCCCATATAATACCCACTTCCGAAAATCATTTTAACGAGTAAAGATTAAACTGTTGGTGTTCATATAAAATTCAACACAAATAAGTTTCATATATATAGAAGACATGCCACCTTATTTTAAAAGAAAACTGTTCTTCTCGGTGTAGGGTATCATATGGTCGGGCTTGACCGACTATACTTTCTTACTTGTTTAAGTATGAGAAAATTTTAGGAAAACTCAAAGAACTAAATTTTACTGTCTCCTTTTCATGTCTCATATTAGTATGAAGCACAGAGTTTACTTTTGTGTCCAGAATTTGGAATTATTAATTGTTGTATATTTCTTCATTATTGTTTTCTGCAATTCTATTAACACTTTGTTACATCAACCTTTACTAAGTAGTTTTATAATGAATGACTTATCACCTGTCATATACTTCAAAATGATCTATTTACACCAAAAATTCTATTAGCAAATACAATGATTAAAATTTATTATTCTATATTTTTTTTAAAAAATTTTGATATGGTAAAAGAAAACCTCTAGTATAAACAAACAATAGTTAGTTTGTATGTATATTTTAATCAGTCAGTTTAGTGTATTATTTTTATGACACCTTTAAAACTGATATTATTTAGTTATTTTACCTTATTTTCTTTCTTACTTGTGTTATTTCTACCACTTCAATTCTTTTGAAACGACAAAATATAAACTTATAAAGAAAACAGCTCTAGGTGGGTAATATGAATGGAAGATAAAGTGTTACGTACTTTTATGATTGACTTGATATTTATTCTTATTATTATTTTTATTCTACACAAATACTTGTACGTTGCAGCGACTACTAAACTTCTTAATCTAACAAAGTGTGATAATAACAATTTACTCGTACTTTCCCCAAACGACAAAATAGCCAGTCTGTCATCCACTCACACGATTTTATGGAAAAATTGCCCAAGTTTTTTTTTAGTTAAAGTCAGTAAGTTAAGAGTGTGTAAAGTGAACAGTGTATGGTAGAGATAAACACAGCGGATACTTAAAATCATATTTTTTTAATATTATTTTTTTTAAATATATGTAAATAAAATGCACGAAATCGGTGAGTTCTGTGTAAACACGTTACTTTATTATTTTGAATTGTATTTTAAAAAAAGAGTTGTAATCTTTTAGAACAGATTTCAAAACACTTGTTTCAAGTGAGAAACAAATATGCAGGCCCTAAATATTTTTACATTATTTTTGGCTGCATACTAGGGTATTCAATCGATTAACCGTTAATCGGCTTAAAGTGGCCGATTTTCAAATAACAAATAAACCGATTAATTTGTGTCGATTAACCGATTAACCCAAAATCCTTATATTTTTGAACTTTAATACTCGTATATCTTTTTGTATTTATTTTTCCGTTTCAATTCAAATACAAATTTCAAATTAAATATTTTTTTGAACATCCAATAGTGAGTATAACTACTGACACATTTAATTTACATGTATTTGAAACTATGTTTGTATTTACATGTATAGATGAAACTTTTTCGAAATGAGTCTTTTAGTTATCAGAACTAAACTATTAAAAGTATTCAAAATCTAAAACAATCCAAAAAGGACTCCAATGGTATAACTAAGGATTTTATTCGCCAACATATACAATCAGCTAGAGAGTTTATCTCCAAAAAAAGTTTTATTAAATCTAAAGAAAAAAATCGGTAAAAAGGAAAACATTTTAATTATATTCTTTATTTAAAAGACTTTTTCAGAAGATCTCACTAAATACACATATCGTTCATTTGCTGTAACAACATCATAATAAAAAAAAAACGTTTCGATAAAAACGCCTTTGAATGTTTTATGACATTTTACTATTTCTTAAATAAATTTTTAACAAATCATGCGATTTTAGAAATATAAATAGTAGATGTTAATATTTTTCTAATTTGTATTTATCTAAGCTTTATTTTTAAAAAGAAAAAAGGGCCCATTTTGAAAAAAAAGTCAAAAAAGTTTTTGATTTCGGAAAAAAATATTAAAAATTTTTTATTTTTTTTTTAAATATTTTTTTCGAAAGATTGAATAAATAGCTATCTTAATGTCAAATTTTGACCTCCTCTAAAAAATTGTATCTGAATTACTATCCAATAGGTCTAATCTTGGTGCAAATTTCATCCCAATCGGAAGACATCGATTTTAAAAGTTGGTTGGTTCACTTGACGTGAAATCCCCCATATAACAATCCCTGTATCGAATTTTATGAAGATCAGCCCTTAAATGACCGCTCCCATGTAAGAACTACTTCCGAAAAACACATTAATCTATATAAATATCGATATCGAACCAACATTTAACACAGATCAGTAATTTATATCCAGAAATCATACAACTAGATTTTAATAATATCGGTCTACACTAGGATATTGCTCCTATATGTATAAGACCCAATTCCGAAAATCTTATAAATGCATTTAAATATCCTATAAATATCGACATAGAGATAAACAAAATTAACAGAAATTAGTTTCAAGTATGCAGAAATCATATTATCGGCCCATAATTATACATAGATCATATTTTAGGACCCATATCTTGAAAATACATTAAAAGCGAATATATCTCAGATTTTTTTACTGTTAAGGCTCAAAATTTAGTGATATAACTAATTTCCATATTCAAAATTGAGTCAGCACAAAAAAAAACAACTTACTTACGTTGAAAGTTAGTTTAAAATTCGGCAAAGCCGAAACTCTTACTTGTTTTTATTTGGAATAAAGTTTTTGTTTCAAACCCGATTTTCCATATTTTTGTTGTTTTTGGCATAACACTTTCAAAATTTCTTCACACAGAACCAATTTTGATCATAAATAGTATGAATTGATTTTATAATATTTATAAATAATTGAAAGAATTTGTTCATAATTTTTCAATTCAAATAAAATCTAGAATATTTGTAAAGTGAGGTGATAATGTCTTTTTTTACAAAATTACCACCTTAATTTGTTTCATATTTTTTAAAAGAAGACACAAATTTCTATACATTGATATGTATTTACATATGTATATAGCTTATCTGTTCATCTTGACATCGTAAACAAAATACAAAATCTTGTATTCTTATATTTTTTTCGTTACTTTATGAGCAATCACTGAAATTTTCACTTAGAGTTGTAGTATTTGCAATCATTAATTTGAAAGATAATGCATTTCTTAAAACAGCTCAGTTATTTAAATGTTAGTAAAATACTTTTATAAAAATAAAATGAAACAGAGTAAAAATTCTATATTTATGCCTTACTTTTAGGCACTAGATTCCATACAAATCATTATCTCGATATGGTTCATAACATTCTGAAATAGTTTCAAGATTAAGATTAAAACAAAAATTTGATTTAAAACTTTAAAAAGTGCAGATTTTCTACTAGTAAACACATCTCCAAACATAATAGCCGCAACGAATTAGAGTTGTAAAATATTGAAAGATATCATTCCAATACTTTATAGAATGTGTTTTAAGAATCCATGCTACAATTCAAGGGCTACATCCGGTAGATAGAAGGTATTTTTCATTTATAAATAGTTAATTTTTATTTTTTAATATCCGGTTATTTACTTATGAAACAACTTAAATGTTCAATGATGCAATAAACACGATGTCGTGACTTTATTTTTTTGGTCTTTTAATAGATTTTATAGATATTTATTGCAAAATCATGTTTATCACAAAGTTATCACTAACTATAATGATGTAGGTATATTGAACTGTGCCGAATATTAAATACCCTTCACCTTAGTAGAAACAATATTTTTTGGAAACGGTTTTTTTTTTCTTCCGATACCGATTTTATGAGAAAACAATGATGATGATTATGACACCAACAAATATTAGTGCAACACCTACCTTAAAGTATACAAATCGACATAATCACTCTCTGAGTCTATTTTACGACATCGGCAAGTCCGTTTGGCTGGCTGCACATGTAATCTTTATGCGCGAAATATGTGTCTCAATTGTAAATAAATTTGGTACAGCGACGAAGCCTATTTAAATTGGTTAAAATCGGTTCATTTCAATTTGCCTTCATACAAATAAACATCTTCAATATGTCGCTCATGATAAATAAACATCTTAAATATGTTGATGTTCTTATAAAATTCAAATCAAATACATATCGCTCATTTGCTGCAACAACGTCATAATTCGAAAAAGTCGTTTCGAGAAAAACAACTTTGAATGTTTTATGACATTTTACTATTTCTTAAATAAATTTTCATTAAATCATGCGATTTCTGAAACAAAACCTGATTTAAATAGTAGATACTAATATCTTTCTAATCTGTATTTAACCCAAATTTTTACTTGTTAAATATACGAGAAAACATGAATTTTCATTTTGTCGTTTACAACAAAAAACACCCTATTACAAAAAATTATTGACTTTTTTTAAAACTGATTAAACTATATGAAATACTAAAGAACGCATATTTTGTATTACTCAGTTCAAAACACACGGATTTTGAGTTATGACGTTGTTGCAGCAAATGAGCGATATGTATATTCAAATCAAATACGACGATACCATTTCAGAAATTTCCAACTGAATTTCAGAAATTTCTAATTATATTTCAGAAATTTCAAATTGTATTTCAGAATATTCCAATTATATTTCAGAAATTTACATTTGTATTTCAGAGTTTTTAATTTATACTACACCATTTCCAATTGTATTTCAGAAATTTCCAATTGAATTTCAGAAATTTCTAATTATATTTCAGAAAATTCCAATTCAATTTCAGAAATTTCCATTTATATTTCAGAAATTTCCATTTATATTTCAGAAATTTCCAATTATATTTCAGAAATTTCTAATTATATTTCAGAATTTTCTAATTATATTTCAGAATTTTCCATTTATATTTCAGAAATTTCTAATTGTATTTCAGAAATTTCCAATTGTATTTCAGAATTTTCCAATTGTATTTCAGAAATTTCCATTTGTATTTCAGAATTTTTATTTTATACTTAAAAAGTTTCCAATTGTATTTCAGAATTTTCCAATTGTATTTCAGAAATATCCATTTGTATTTCAGAAAATTCTAATAGCAATCAATACCAATGGAATATCCATTGGTATTGCTATTAGAATTTTCAGAAAATTCTAATAGCAATCAATACCAATGGAATATCCATTGGTATTGCTATTAGAATTTTCTGAAATACAATTTGAAATTTCTGAAATACAAATGGTAAATTCTGAAATATAATTGGAATAATCTGAAATTCTATTAGAAAATTCGGAAATATAATTGAAAATTTATGAAATTCAGTTGAAATTTTCTGAAATTCAATTAAATTTCTGAAATACGATTAGAAACTTCTGAAATGCAATTGGAGATGGTGTAGTTATGGACCGATCGTCATAAAATTAGGTGACATGACTTTTATATGTGTGGAACTTATTTGTTAAGTTATTCGTAAAAGTTATTTCAGAAAGTGGGCCTTATATTGGAGCTATGACTAATTATGGAGCGATCGTCAGAAAATTAGGTGAAATGACTTCTGTATATAGTCACCTAAAATGCAAAACAATGTATCATCAAAAAATTCGAAATTGATTTTATTATTGATTACGATTCATTACATCATATTACATATGTGTGCAAAATTTTAAACTTTTACTATCAAAAATAACCAAGTTATAACCAAAATTGAAACTAAAGTATCATCAAGTATATGATTTTCTTAAACAAAATAAAGTATATGCTATGAGTAATTAATTAATAAATCGTTTTTACCTTATTTTTGGTAGTATCATAATTTTTTTTTAATAAATTTGTTGCAATTGAATATTTTTTGCAGTCTTAATGAAAATATAATGAAGAACCTTTTTTAGTTTAAAAAAGTAGTTGTTAGTAATTAAAATTAAAAAATAAACTGCTTTTATTTAAAATAAAAAAAAATATATATATTAAAAATAAAAAGAATTATTTTTATTGCTATCCGGGGTAGCTTCATAAGCATCTTGTTACTGATTTTGTCAATACCAGGTGCTTTCTTGGATTTTAAATCAACAATAGCCTTTTCGATCTCTCGAATCTTAAAACGTAGGGTACGACTGCTCCAAATCATGGACAACCATCCAGACGGACGGACATTGTTAAATCGGCTCAGAAAATTATTCCGTGTCGATCGGTATACTTTAAGGGCGTTACAAACATCCACACCAACATGTAATACCCTCCCCACCATGGTAGTGTTGGGTATAAGTACTTATTTATATCTGAGTTATAATAATAGTGTTGTGTTAAATATTTATTTTAAAATCTAACTTGTCTTGCTTATCTCATTTGTTTTAATTAAATTTTATACTAACCATATAAAAGTGTGATAAAGTGTTTACAGCTCTATCTATAACTGTTATCATTCTGCCATTTATAAAAACAAACATTTTGTTATTTTATTTTTTTTTAACAATTTGTTTAATACACTACTTACAGTTAAATCAAGATCATCCACACCTCAGTGCGAATACGGAAGAACTGGTGTTACAGAAACATTGCAGCTGTTACAAAAATGGAATTTATTAGAATTACAAAATAAATTTAAAGGTAAAAACTAGATTTTGACATAATAAATTTTATTAAATGAAATGGACTGCTAGGAATAAAATTTAAAAAAAACCTAATGGGTCCAAACTTTAAACCTGTGTGTTAAACACAATTGGTGTTAATTTTTAATACATATAATTCAACATTTCGGAAAAATTTAACGATCAATTTTGTTAAACTTTTCCTGAAAATTTATTAAATTTAATAGTTTATAAATTTAATATTTGTTTCATTCGTATATTACTTATAATTTCAGAACACGATGTTACCCTACGTTCCCTAATCTATCTCACCGATGAGGAAATTTGTGAGCTTATACCAAAAATTGGCATACGAACCATATTTCGGGCTATGTTAAAGGAATGGAGAGAAACCTACGATGCCATAGCATATCCCAGAACAACAACATCGTCAATAGGTGAAGTGGACAGTGATTCGTATTTAGATCAAATAGAGCTTAAAACAGAATGTAATTCCGAGGATTTTGATATGCAACATTTTTCAACAGGTAAAACATTAAGCATTATCTCTATGTATTCATAAAACTTATACAAATTTATTGTATATTGCAGAAGAAAGTGATTTTCCATTAGAATGCCTTAAACAAACTCAGGAAACTGAACAGAATTTAGATAGTAACAATAATGAAACACAGATACTTCCAGAACCTGCAAATAGTAGAAAAATAAGAAATCAATTCAATTATAAAGGAGAGCCATTTGTAAGTTTATTATTCAGCCCAATTATTTTTCCCATTTTTCCTATTCAAATTCTATGTTAAAAAGAAAATGGAAAAAACTCCCGGGGAATTTTTTCATAATTGGGCTGATTATGTTTTATGAAAATTAAATGACAAAATATAAATAAATGTTACTTGCTTTTCAGAATGTCCTCGATATACTCAATAGCTGCACAGATGGCCAAACAGTTTTGGAATTTTATAAAATTCATAATTTTTTAGATATTAAAAATCGTAAACGTATTGTTAATCTTTTGATACGTAATGTCGTTGAACGTAAAGTTGAAAAATACACCGCCATATTCCACGACATGACGCGGCAATTGTTAGAAATATTTCCTTCAGAAAAATATGTAAGTTCTTATGTTATAAAATGTTTTGTAAATGTATTTTGTCTTAACACTTTACCTTATTTCTATTAGGAAACCTACTTTGTTCCGCATAGTGGACCCAACTCAGCACGTGGAGCTTTATACTACAGATACTCAAATTATACCAGACAATTGCGTAAAGAAGGCTTATTGGCCTATAAAAAGCATAAACCGAAAAATTATAACAAATAAAAGTGGTGAAAAAAAATCATGTTTTAGAATATTATTAATTGTAGTAGTATTTATAAGAAAGCTAATTAAATGTGATAACTGATAGAGAAAATGTTCATTCCATAAAATAGGACTCTGTCCCTGCAGCATGTAACTTATCAGTAAATTTTAATAAATATATTAATGAAAAGTATAATCAATTAAAGACGTTTCACCTCAATTTTAGCATACCTCGACAACTATTTTTCCGATTTGCTTAAATAAAACAACAAAAGAATAGAGCTAAATATGTATAAATGTTTAACTGTTCAAAAGTTTAGCGAAATTTTAACCTAATCCGCCAAATCGTTATCGAAATATTATTAACAGATTATCACTAGAACCAGAGTCGATTCAATCAGTTTAATTTATAGGCTAGAAATTAATTATCACATATATGTATCTAAAATGGCACCAAAAAAGAATTTTTGGCAAATGCCAGATAACTTACTGACAAAAAATCTGTAAAAAAAAATGTCTGTGTTAGAAGAATTATGACCGGTTGTGGCACTTGCAGTGTGTGCCGTTGCACCGTCCTTTTGGAACCACATGCTTTCCAATCCCAATTCAACAAGTTGCGGCAAAAAGAACTCGTTGATCATTGCTCTGTAGCGCTCACCATTCACAGTAACCGTTTGGCCCGCGACGTCTTCGAAGAAAAAAGGTCCGATGACTCCTCCAGCGAAAACAGCACACCATACAGTGACTTTGAGCGGATGTAATGGCTCTTCGTGGGTTACACGCGGATTTTCAGTGCCCCAGAAGCGTAAATTTTGCTTATTTACGTACCCGCTAAGATGGAAATCATCACTCATGATTATTTTTGATGAAAAAACCGACCGATTATTGGTCAAATAAATAGTCAGCAATATTCCGCGTTCTGGAGCAGTGTAGCGTAACACTGTTTATTAACGTGTATTTTGCATGTGTTTACTACACAAATGTCAAAACAGAACTGACATTAGGGGCCAATCGCAAAATTTATAGCATTTTCTGATAGGAGGATAACTTTTGCGCCACCTTGTATTTGTCACCTCTTATAAAGTCTATAACTGAAAGTCTTTTAAAGGGGTATTATGTGTGGCTTTAAATTTGGAAATATTTCTAGCTATATTCGTACTGTACATAGGCAATATGTATATAAAAGTAAAAAAAAGGACAAGTGACCCATTTCGGGAATAATATTTTTTCACCCGATTTTTTTAGGAAATGTGATAAAGCTTGAAAAACAGCTCTATAAGTAAGTATTTAGATACAGCCTGTATGTTCTTAGATTAGAGAGATATTACCTGATTTTTTACAATAAAAAACAAGTAAGAAAGTATGGTCGGTCAAGCCCGACCGAATAATACAATGAGTAAATGAGCCAAAACTTTTTTTTAATTTCAATAATTTATTTTCATGAATGATTTTCGGAAGTTGGTCATATATGGGAGGTATGACTAACTATGGACCGAACGCCATGCAATTAGGTCGTGTGCTTTATGTCTATATGAAGCTTATTTTTGTTGAATTTTATGCTGATACCAAAATTTTTAAGCGATTTTCGGAAGCGGGCCTTATATGGGAGTTATGACTAAGTATATACCGGTAATCATCATATTTCGTGACATGACTTCCGTATACATATATAAAACCTATTTGGAGATACCTATTTAAATTAAACAGTTATAACCAGGGACAGAAAATAATAATTATTCTTGAAATTTCAAAGGAAAAAAGCCATCACAAGAAAATATCGGATAGTCAAGTCAAACAATAGGATCGTTTTCAAAAAATAACATGATTTTTAAACTCTTGATTTTTATTTTTTTTGTCAAAAATAAATGTTATTTTTTGATTTTTTTCAGAAATATTTGTCAGTTTTTGATTTTTATTTTGTTTTTGTCAAGAATATTTGTCAGACTTTGATTTTTATTTTTTTTTTTGTACGAAATAATTGTTATTTTTTGTCAGACATATTTGTCAGACTATGATTTTTATTTTTTTGGCAGATATAAAAATTCATTTTTTAAAAACTGACAAATATTTCTGACAAAAAAACTCAAAAAGTCTGACGAATAATCTTGACAAAAAAAAATAAAAATCAAAAACTGACAATACTTTATATATCTTTGGGCGTTACAAACATCTGCACAAACCCATTATACCATCCCCACTATGGAGGTGTAGGGTATAAAAACTAACTTCCGAGTTATGCGTAAAATCGAGGCAGCAGAAATACCGGATTATTTATATCATGTTAAAGGTTAAATCGTTAAGTCGGACACTAATGGTCTTAACAATGTCGCAGTCATAATACCATATAGAGCAGGGCAAATATAGATAAGTTGACCCAATATCTCCTCCACGTCTTCATGATGACAACTTCTGCATTAGTCATTAGAAGAAAAATTAAATTTCATATAAAACAGTGTCCTGTCAAAACGGCTACCAAACCCTTCGATATCGAGCATGTATACAAGTAGAATATTTGCAGACCGATAAAGTTCCCGCTATATAAGTGGCATACAGCATGATAGCGGAATAGTCGATTTCCTCGTTTTGCAGTCGGTTCGTCCGCATCATTAGTTAAAGGTACATCAGAATGACCCAGCACACAGAATAAGGTTATAATGTTACTTCGTAGTGCATGATCCTTTCGATAGACTTACCAAGTGCCATCCCCATACCAGTAAATTAGAATCGATTTAGTCTCCATATACTTAGTCAGATTGATATCCCTGGTCCTCACTATGCCTCTTCTTATTAAGCTGCATTCGATATCCTCACTTGAATATTCAGAACAGTTGGAATATAGAATGATCCCCAGATACTTTACATAAGTTCCACCCCATTGCGGCCCAATAATGGGAAGAGCACGAGGTCAATTTTCCCATGATTTACATCATTTGGTGCATATTGTAGGCATTGTGAGAGAATCGACAGATGCAACATCCGAATACGCAACAGTTTTACACATCATGGAATCCAGTTCCACCGAGTGTTATTCAGATTAAGGTGAAAAATATGTATATATGATTCGGCCAAGTCGAATATATCACTCTTTCAATTTAATTCCAAATTTATTTAAATTGTTTAAAATTTAATTCAAAGTACATTAAATGTAATAATTTTAATTTAATTTGTTCTAACAATCACACCCATCCATTTATTGTTAAACTTTTTATTTACAAATAGCAACAACGACAGCAGCAGCAGCAACAGTTCATTATTCCACCTGTTAATTTGTTTACATAAACGACTACAAAATAAGTAGCATTAAGCGCAATTAAACGAACAAGAAGCAAAAGAACAAGATTGTTTAAACTGTTGCTAAATTGTTGACAAACTACTATGTATCAACAAGATAATCTGAATAACACTCGGTGGCACCTGTTTCACAATTATCGTCATGGTGTTTTATCGAAAATGGCACTGTCATTCCCAGAGGCCATTGGCACCAAACACAACAATTTTAAACAGTTCATTGACTGACGTGTTGGCGAAATGTAAAATAAACGAATGAATGGCTGTATGAACAAAATGCAACAGTTGATTAGTAAACAAAATGAAAACATACATTATTTCATTGTTAAATAAATAATAAGTTTCTATGGCAGTAAAAATAACTATGTATTTCGGTTTCAAACATGCAAAAAAATACTCGTATGTGGATAAAAGTTCAAGGTCATTAAAATATTCCCTTGCTTTTATATAAACTGCTTGAGGACATATTAAATAGGTTAATAACAAACAGGTGATCGTTATTCAAAAAAAATGTGCATTTAATCAATAGCAAATAATCCAAATGTGAGATAGGTAAAAAAAAGCAATAAGATATAATAGATAGCTATAGCGATGTTTTTTGTAGATCTCATTGTAGATTCTATATATTGTTACGAAATTGTACTTGAATTCAAATATAACGATTTTAAGGGCTGATTTAAAAGTAGCATAATGCTTTCAAATAACAGTGCTGTAATAGCAAACTGTAACATATCTGTGGGCATTACTAAATAAAAGCTTTCAGTTGACCATTGATCGTAAGTTGGCAACGCTGTTTGAATTCGAATATGTATGTAAAAATCTTTCAAATCATATCGAGAACAAAAATTTGGGACCTTGAGGCTCCACCCCCTTGGAGTTTAAAGTCTGAATTAAAACAACTAAGAAAGTATGGTCGGTCAAGCCCGACCATATAATACCCTACACTAAGTAAATTTGCAAAAAAAAATGTTTCTTTTAAAATATCAATAATTTATATTCGTGAGTGATTTTCGGAAGTGGGCCTTATATGGGAGCTATCACTAATTATGAAGCGATCGTAACAAAATTTAGTGACATGAATTTTGTATATATAAAAATTCAAGATTTATTTCCACATGTTATTGGAATTCCCAACAAAAATGTTGAAGTTCACCTTATACAGCCTATTTACTCCTCAACTCATGCCACTATAATCACGCACAAATTGCAAAGTGGAAACAAGGTTATCAAAGCACATGGGCAGAAGCACATGGGGAATGGATAACTTTATCCATTGTTGGCACCCAGCAGATCCACCTGGGGTGTCATCAGAGGAGTCAAAATCACACAGCTGGAGCCTCCCCCGAGGCAGGTCATGAAGGATATTCATGTATACGAGGAAAACATACAAAGGTATGTTTTCCTTTGGATCGCAATTCGTATACGGCAGCTTTGAACGACATTACAGGATACCGAATGAATGTTGTACTTGGAGGTTGCCAACCGCCCATACCAGACACGGAGAAAAACCTGTCGCGAAAAACAAGAGTAGTTCTGTCACAAACTGATGTCGGTGATGAAGCAACAGGTTCGATGCCTACTGGTACCACATAGAACGTGCTGACCTAAATTATGTAGTTTTAGCTGTTACAACAACCGTTACCCTTGACACTTGTGGCGAATTTCCCTTAAAAATTAAGAACCAGCTAGCTAATTCAACAACCATATAACAATGCAAAAAACCACTGCATACTTTTAGGATGACAAAAACATTAACAACTAAAAATGGAAATCGACAAACAACCACCACTAATTTTACAGATGTCACTTGAGTACTCATTGAGCAACCCTGTCTTTTAAACAAATATAAACAATCGATTTTCTCACTGTCACTAATCTGTCATCTCTAATAAAGTGAAGATTTGTGAAAATTTTGTATATTTTTTTTCATTTCTCGACAAACAATTTAATTTATTGTTAATTCAATGCTTAAAAAAACGACAAAATGTCCGATGATGAAAGCATGTCTTTAGGACAATATAAAATTAAGGCTTCCACCGTGTGGACGCAACGAAAACGTTCACAACAAGGTCAAGAAGTAAACAACAGCGAGTACGGTGAAATGTTTGGAGAACATATGGAAAACTATAGTGTGGAAACGACGGCACTGCATCGCAAACTCCAAAGTAAAATGGAAGCACTACGAATACTACGCAAAGAATTGGAAAAATTTCGCACGGAACGTGATCAATTCAAATTAATGGCAGAAACACTTCAATTGCGTTATGCAGCCTTGAGACGCAATAGCCTATCGGATATGGGTGGTTTTACCAGCGATACCAGTGGGGTGCCCGGCAGTAATAGTAAAACAAGTGTGGCAAAGATTTTGCACGAAAGTAGAGAACGTAACATTAAATTGACTACAGAAGTTGAGGCGCTAAAACAAAAGTTATCCGAGGTTCAGGGTGACATAGAAGTTTTAAGGGGATCCCAAAAACCACCTCCAGAAGACGTCAAAAGAGGTCATAAATCAAAAGTTTCAATTAAAGAGGAACCCTCCTCACTGGATGTTTCCACTAAGGAAATGTTTTTACAGTGGAAACACGAACGCTCAAATTTTATTTGTCACTTGGAACAATTAAAGAAGAAGGCAAGAAATTTGCGTGTTTATATTTTAGTAATTAATTGATTTAATAATATTGATTGATTTTTTCAGAATGCTCAATTAGCTTTTGACTTAAAAGCCGTTATTGATGAGAAAGAGGAATTAACAAATGAACGCGATGCCTATAAATGTAAATCACATCGTCTGAATCATGAACTGCTGGTGGCTTTAAGGGCTAAGGAAAATCATCCCAAGGTAAAATAAATATAAAGGATAAAGTTTATTAGTTGTTTTAAAACTTTTTTATAAATTTAACTTAAACTTTTTCTAATTTTATTGCAGTTCCTTGATATTGATAGTATCATTTTGGAGAATAAGTACCTGAATGAACGTTTGAAGAATATAGAAAATGAAGTTGAATTAACTAAACATTCATTGAGTAAATACAAGGTAAGAATTGTAATTTTATTTTAATTAACATCTAAAGAAATTATTTGTTAACTAATAAAGTATTAATATACATTTTACTAACTCACCATATGTATAATGCTTGCAAAACATAAGACTATGTTGGAAACAAAACGTAAAAAAGGTATTATGAAATTAGGTGCCCAAACACCAATTAATTTCGATGAAAATATATTGTCTCATAAACAAGGTAAAGAATTATTTGATTGTAATTTGATGTTGTAAACTTTCATATTTTGAGTTTTTACGTTTTTTTTTTTGTATCTTCTGTTATTTTTTTGTTTCCTTATAATTTAAGAGCATCCTCTTAGGATTTATAATCCTAAAATTTAGGGACATTTTGGATATATATAAGCAAATTAGTTGATATATTCAATCCATTACAAAATTCCCGTATATTATGTGTTTCAGATATCTTTAATAAAAGATGCAACAACAAATTTTGAACATTTTAGTTCTAACTGCGCAGAGCAATGATTATTTGCGAAGTTTTAGATAGTTTCCTGTTGCGATATAACATATTTTTTATCAATTAATTTATACCTTCTATACTCAAACATATACCAGGTATAAATCTTTCTTCTCTATTTGATTAAAGAATTTTAAAGATAAATTTTGTGAAATGTTAAATTTGAGCTCCTTAATACTAACAATTCCAAAATCAGCTAATTCCGTAGAATTTCTATTAAAATGTATCAACGAAACCAAATGTAAGAAGAGAAGTTGGTTTAATATTCCCCTTATTGTCGAGTGCAAGATAATGAACAAATTTGTTTAATTTTTCCCCATGGATAAAACCATTACAGTAGAAATTGTCCAAAATAATTTTGAACATTTTTTCAAAATTTGTGTTGATAGTTGCGTAATTTCGCATAAATGTGATTTGTTTGTTCAAATTACTGGTATGAAGCAAGATTACTATAACTCTAATTTAATTATTATTAAAAAGTTCAACAACTATGGAAAAAATATCATGTCCGTCTGTCTGTTGAACTCAGCTTTCGGAAGACCCATAAAAAGTTACATATATGACTGATACTTCAATATATCCGATATAGTCCAACTTGGGTACTTGGATATTTTAAATCTAGAAAATCGCCTACCAATGGCTAAGATATAAGCAAAACTACCTCGATTTTTTTCACCCATTTTTTAACAACATTTTTTTACCAACAATTTTTATTATTCAACTCATACATTTTAGTTAAAAACCTCTTGGAAAATGGCATTGATTTACCAACGAAAACTGAAACTATACATGATTTGAAATCACTATGTTTAACACTGTTGGATAATCTAAATGACAAAAATTTGGCTCTTAATCATCAAAAGAAAACCAACAAGTAAGTATAACCACATAAAGTACAATCACAAATATTTATTTTAATTGCTTTTATCATGTTATCAGAATATTGGCTACAAAAATAGCAGAATTAGAACAAAGAATGAAATCTTTAGCCGGTATTGAGACTAGTAACGATGATGAAGGTTTCTCGGCATCAGAGTTCCTCTTAAGAGGCTACTGTCCCTCACTAGTCGATACGAATTCAAATTCGGCCCCTGAAGAGCATGAAGTATCCACAAAAGCTAGGGTAGCATCTGCCAATACAACTACCACTTTCAAAAGTACTACATCGTGTGGTGAAAGTCAAGTGACTGAAGATTCTGGTACTATGTCTTCGGAAAACGAAGAATCTCTAAAACAGCCAAATGCTGGAAACTCCGATGATGGCATGTCTTCTTTGTCAACTGAATCAGGGCGTAGTATTCAATCGTCTGAATATGATTTGACTAACAATGATATGATGGCTCCTTTAAATTTAAACGATTTTACTGATGCCGCTCTCTTTACATATAAAACACCCTCCACCACCTCTGGATCAGCGGGTGGTAAAACGCAACGCCAAGACTCTTCTAGGTCTCTGTTACTACCCAATTCCATAGTTCGCGAAAGAAATGATGATTTGAAGGATTTACCACCCGAATTGGCAGCATTGGTGCAAAAAGCTTTACACGAATTGGATCTAAGAGATTTTGACGAAGTTGTGGGTGGTATCTGTGAAGATGTGGCCATCGAAGCCAAGGAAGATGCTGTTTCCTCGAATATTGGTGAAGACAACAATGATATTTTAGAAGAAGAATTGAATAGTGAAGATGGTGCCATTGGTGGTGTCTGTTCGAATTTAATTGAGGCTAATTAAATTAATGTATTACAACTACTCCCCTTTAAACTCTCTCACTTTCTCTAAATATATTTTTTATTTTCTTTACTCTAAGTCCATATCAACCATAAACATAGTTTTATTTCCAACACAACATCTTTGGTGAAACAAAAACGAACATAAAGCTGAAGTCTTAACATTTGACAAAGTAAACCCTCCCTCACTCTATTTAACAAACAACTATATATTTTCTAGTCACTGTTTTATGAAAAAACAAATATAAATATAAATGAATAATATATATAAACTAAACAATATTTAACTGCCGCCCTCATATTTATACTCTATACAAATAAATTAAACAAATTCATGATGAACGTACCTTTTTAACTTAAAAAAAAACCAAAGAAATCTCAAACTTCAAATATTAAATCGCAACAAAACTATAACTCCTTCAACACACATTGTTATTAATCAATACAAAAAACACACTCTTAACAATTTGTTATGTATCATCCGTACGGTTATAATAAAAGCTTGAAACACAATAAATAACATAATAATAGTAAAATAAAACAACAATGGCTTAAAATATTCATATTTATATTGATATATTGTTAAATTAAATAATAATAATGAAAAAGACTAAAAAATAAAGCTATATAAACGTTAAATTTAAAATTTTGTTTCAATTAATTGAAAGGATCCAGAATTATATTCGTTATATTTCTATGATTCTGTGAGATAATTCGGAAAGTATATGAGATTTTATGTTTTTTAATTTATATATAACTTATCTTAGAATTTCAAAAATTTAATTTTCAGGTCCGCCGTTCCCAACTTTTTAGAATGTATAGGGTGCTATATTTAGATGTCATACTGTCATCTTTTTATTCAGTATTTCCACAATACTCGGTATTGTATGACAATTCATCATGGAATGAAGCACACCGCAACAACATCTCTCAATTATTTAGTTGTATTACGAATAATCACATCTCTGGATTTTTCTTTGGGGTCAAGTCAAGTCAAAAGTCATAATACCGCTAAAAATTCTGAAAAGAGTCGTCATTGTGGAGATACCGGAAGACATGCTGGAGAGAGTTATCGAAAATTGGACCACCTACCATTAAAAAAAGTCAGAGAGATTGTTCTTCCGACATAAAATTTATTGTAGGTTTTTAAATAAAAAATAATAAAGCAGCTAAATGAATAACCCTATTTCTGCGTTGAAATTTCGTAGTATATTATCTGTTTAACGATTCCTTTTTCGTGTATGATGATCATTAATGTTAATTTTTAACTTTTCGAGATGAGTTATTTACAAACAAATAATCTGAGATGTTTATTTCCCGCCCGGTCCAAACGAATTTAATTTGTTCCTGGCGAAGGTTACCACCCATAATAGTGGAATTCCAACCATTGAGTCTGGTCATTCACTCACATGTTTGCATTATGCCAATTCCAATTGATTTAATTAAAAACACATGCTCATTTTTGTATGAAAATTGTTATTATAAATATAAAATTTTGTCTATAGATCTATTATTGAAACACTAAAATTTTAGAAAATGTTTAACCTTTAACTTATGAGGTTTTATCAAAAAGTCTTGCGAAATAAAGTGCCTGGTTTTTTGTTTCAAATAACATTTACTTTTCTTTTTTTAAATTAAAATTGTTGTATCTTATTGTTAAAAAGAAAATATTAAAAGTAAAATTTTTTGCAAAAATTATAAGATGTAAAATTTACACCACATCTGTGACTATGTCAAAAATTTTCACGTCATAAGTTAAAGGTTAAATATTTGTAATAATTATTGTATTATTTTAATAATTACGAATTAATTCGTAATAGTTTTTTGTTATTGAACAAAGCTATTGGCATATAGTTCAGAATATAGTGGTTTAACTTTACAACTTAATGGTAGCAAAAATAAGGACATATTTTAGACATAATATAATATTAAGACCTATGGTTAGTGCTTACTTTATGTTAAGTTTTTATTGTTAATGGGCGTTAAACATAATTAATATACAATTAATAAATATATTTATGAAAATCACAGTATTATTATCAAGGTTTAAAATTTTTTTAAATTTATTTACATTCTTAAAGCGTATTTGAAAACTGGGAAAAGTCATTGTATTAAATACAATGACATAAAATCTACATCCACAATGTTTTGAAAACTGTCAGCATCTCTCACTGAGCAGCGTTTATTGGAAAATGAAAACTCATTTAAAACCAATATATCGTTATTTTTCATCCGACAATATTTTGTAAGGAGAGAATAGGGCATTGGTTCAAAATTTTTAAGTATTAATTTCAAATTGATTGATTGATTTGAAAGCAATCGATTTACAACACATATGTATCCGTAAATTTAATTTTCCATTAAATTAATTAATTCGAGCTTATCTCACTAAAATCCTAAAAAAGTCATAAACCATTGGAAAAATGCCAAATACGATTAATAATATTTATTAAAAAATACATTCCAATTATGAATTTGTTTTTTAAAATTAATGAAAAATTATAAAAAAAAATGTAATTTAATAAAAAAAAATTTTTCTTCAATCAATTTGATTTTAATCATTTACAAAATTAATTATAACCAGATCTTCGAATTAATTAATACAGTTTAATTTTAATTCACTAAAATCTTAATACGGAATTAAAAAGTGTCAGTGATTCATTCTATAAATCCATTCTCAAAATCTAATTCTTTACCTTCAAACAAATGTTAATTTTGTTTACCTAAAACTATTTAAAATGTTTATTTTAAGTATAATTTGGTGAAAAATATAAGCCGAATATAGCTCTCTTACTTGTTTTTAATTAACTTAGTAAAATATTTCAATTCAATTTGTATCAGATTTGAATTAAAAAAAAATGAATCATTTAAAAGTTGAATGAATTCTGTTATTCCATAATGAATTAATTCAACGATTAATGATTTCTAGTTAAATAATAAATTTTGAAATTTTATTAGCGAAAAAAATTTTATTTATTTGTGAAAAAAAGTTTATAAAAAAATCGGCCTTATATGGCCTTAAGCCTATTTGTAACAGATTTGAATTGAAAAACATTTTAATCATATTTATTTTAGCTATTTTGTGATAGATTTGAATTAAAGAAAACTTGAATGATTAAACAAGGAACTAATTCTATAAAAATGAATTCTTAATGGAAAAGTTTGAAGTACTAAGGAAATAATTCGTGCTGAATTTGTTTTTGAAAATTTAATTAAGAATTAATTCATTCGATCCTTTGATATTGGCACACATTTTCTAAAGCTAATTTTTAATAGATTTAAATTGAAGAAAAATTTAAGAATTAAAGCTAAATTATGAATTAAGAACAAATATATTGATTCAATAATGAATTAATTTAAAAAAAAAGAATTCAATAAGTTTGAAGTACTAAGGAATTAAGCCTATGAATTAATTCGTAATGAATGGTTTAATAGAATGTTGGGAATATCAAATTTGATTATGGCAATCGAACTTTTGAACCGTTGTTTTTAACCCAACTATCTTTGCCAAAATAAATATATCTAACATTGCAGTACACTGTTCAAATACTGCACTGACAAAACAGGTTTTCTAACTTCAAGCAGTTCACGAAAACTGATAACTGCCTCTGTTTGTATGGTGTATGAACTTAATTAATACTTATTTCGTACTGGCAATCGTTACGAAGATAAATAACCGATTAATGATAAACGTTGTATGATGTATGTGAAAACGTTTAAAATTTAATGTTTTCTAACTTCAAACTGCTCACTGGCACTGATATTCGGATGGAGATGTGGCTTAATTAAAACTTCTTTCAAAAAGGATAACCAAACAGTGATAAATAAAACTGTAAATTCCATAAATTGTATTTGGATATGTGTTTGTTTGTAATTTACAGTATAACACTTAAACATAAATAAACATACATAAAGGACCTAGGTCATCCCAACATAAACATCGCACTCAATCTGTAATTAAAAAAAAAAAATAAGGAAATAATACAGAAATAAAGTTTAACATACAATTTTGATTTACGGAAGAAATAAAATGCTATGATGAACAATGGCTGCATGAATATTGCAAAGAGATAGAAGAAGAAATTTTAAAGAAGTTATAGACTTGAAATTATTTAGTAAAGTATTTGCAGATTGATTTAATTAATGTATAAAACCTAAATTTTTCCGATTTCAAATTAATAAAAATAGTTTTTGCTTTTTTATTTATCACATAATTTTATTAAATTTTATTACTGAGCATTAGTTAATTAATTTTACTACTTAATAAAATGTATTGATTAGTGTATTATTGTTAATATGTTTTAAGGAACAATATATTAATTTTATAAATATGTAAACTTTTAATATTATTATTATCAGTAGCATTTAAATAATTAATTTAACACCCATTAACACCAAGTATGGTTATGTTTTAACTAATAGTTATACTGACAGATTTCTTACAAAAATAATTTAAACCGACAGTATAACAGTACTAGTTTACACCCAACAGACTTCGTGGTAATAGTGTTAAGTGTGGTAAAATTTTTACAATTTGAAAGTACTTGATTGACATTTTTATATTTAAACAAAACATCTGTCAAACATATTAAAAAAAACTCTGATAAGGGGCCGTATTACCACATTCGTAATCGAATGAGTTATAGTATCGAAAAATTATGTCGATATCGAAATTGTAATAAAATATACTAAATTTTTTGCACCATATCGAATGGCATAATCTCGAATAATTGGTCGATTATGGATGGCGACCGAACTTCAGTTGCGTTGTCAGTTGCCTAAATGATATTACAGATGGAAACTGGTAGCTATCATTTCTGTTGCCAAATTGGCAATCAGAAATTTGTGGTTGTCCTCTGGCAACGCAACTGAATGAAGTTCGGTTTATATAAGAAAATTACGATCCGTATTACTCGATATCGAATGCGGTAATCATTTAAACGATTGCTAGAGAACACAGCCAAATTTATGTATCACAAATTATTAAAGTTTTTGTTTTATTAAATAATTAAAATAAGAACAAAAACCACAGCTCACTGAAAATACTCACTGTCTCACAAATCGACATTTTAACATTTTAATAAATCTTACAAAAAGTTTTATTTTTATATTATTTTATTATAGTGAGTATCGATCTTAAAATATATTGCAAACTTAAAATAACTATAATTGTTTAACGTTTCTTAATATTCTTTAAATAATTTGGATAAAGTTTTACTAAACTAATTTAAATTTAATTAAATTATAGAATTAAACATAGAATACATATAAGAATTATAAAATCATAGAAAAGGAATTAGAAAATTACTAGAGATCCAATTATTTGTGTATAATTTTTATTAGAAAATATTTATTTTAATTCTTGGTTTCCTATCAAACAATTTTGCAGATGTGAAAGCAGTTTCAATTATGTAAATTGTAGCTTTCAGAGTAGCAGTAATTTATGAGATTTTAATTTATAAGCATTAAAGTAATGCAATCTTATTTCAAATTGAACTTTGGAACACAATAATAAATTAAGTTTTCAAAATCATTTCAAATTTTATTTCTTAGTCATTCCATTAAAGAAGTTATTACGAGTTAATTATAGGCTTCAAACGTAATGAATCATTCAAGTTTCCCCAAATTCAAATCTATTACAAATTGGCTTTAGACAATAAACCAAACAAAAACAAATTGATTGAAGAAAAAAATGTCATTCAATTTGGATTAGATTTGAATTAGAGCATCCAATTAATTCAATTTAAGCTTAATTCACTAATATCTTAATTGAGAATTAAACATTTCAGCAATTCATTCCATATAACAATTTGCAACACAACAAATTTGAATAGAAATCATTCAGTTTTGTTTTTGTTTAGCTTTTAATAATTTACCAAATGAATTTAATAATATTGTCCTAAGCATATTTGTAATACATTTTAATTGAAGAAAAATCTAATCATTAAATAAGTTTGAGTAAGTTATTTTGTAAAGGATAAGGAATTAAGTCTATAAAGAATGAGTTCAGTAGGAATTAAGCCTATGAATTACTTTGTAATGAATTCTTTAAGAGATAAACATTTGATTTTGAAAATTGAATTAAGAATAAATTATAAATTAGCTGAAAAAATCCACATTGACTGACACCACGGGAAAACATAAAAACTTTTGTGTAGCCGTTTGAAAAAAAAATTAAAATAATAATGGAAATATGGAACTGAACCACTGCAGACATCTGTATGTTCGTTGGTATGTCAATAGATAAGGATTTCATACCTTATATTATTGTCAGTTGAGATGTGATATTTAAACATAAAAGAAGCATTAGTTGATCAATGAAGACCACCTTGCGGAACAACTTTTCTGAGATTTTTTGATTTAATAAAACAAATTTAATGTGATCCCAACTTCTTCTTAACATTTGTAAATAAATGTCTACAATGTAGCGTAAACAAATGTAACATTTGCTGAGATTTCGTTCTTTTTATATAATTTTTTCAATTTTCAAACTTGAAGGACCAATTTCGAAATAGAAATTTGGAACATTTTTTCAAAATTACGAACTAAATAAAATCAATGGCGTAATAAATATAATTTCAAAATTGTTGTTAATTACAAAATATCAAAACCAATTGTAAACAATTATTTTTCTTTTATATTAAGAAATTTATTCGAATGTTATTTTCATTTGTATGCAATCTAAATTGATTTAAACATTATCCCGTGGTGAGGTCATAAATTTCCATTCTTTTGTCGTGAGGAATCAGCGTTCTAGGTAAAGGGCCTGATTTAGATA
Source organism: Calliphora vicina (assembly GCF_958450345.1). Taxonomy (NCBI): domain Eukaryota; kingdom Metazoa; phylum Arthropoda; class Insecta; order Diptera; family Calliphoridae; genus Calliphora; species Calliphora vicina. Next base: position 46,486,050 of record NC_088780.1, read on the forward strand.
CAAATTTTGAAATGTTTGTATGGAAATTACTCAGTTTTCAAATTATTTTATTTTTCATTAAAAAAAACTTGAAACATTTTACCGGTCATATTTCTGAAACTTTTTCGAAAATACTCGAATATGTAAACAAATTATAATTTATTTAATTTTTTAAGATTTAATTAATATTAAAAGTTTCACTAAAATTAAATTAAGACATATTAAATATATATAGAGTTTTTCTTTTGAATTTGAAAAGAAATTATAAATGATTTATAGATTTTAGTACAAGATTACAATTTAAATGTTTTATGAATAATAAGTTATAAATATATGAAGTTTTCTTTTATTATAAAAAAAAATATAGTTTTGAAATGAACTTAAACTTTTGTATTTCTTGTGTTAAAATTGGAAAAAATTCTTAAAAACGACACAATAAAACCATTATCATTTAAATGATTAATCACACTACGCCACATAATTAAAGCCATAGAAGAGAACGATGAAAATGTCGATGGTATAGTAGAAGTTGTTAAATGTTTAATAGGAACCATAGATGAGGACTGATGCGATGAGGATGATGGTGTAGTAGTATGATTTGGCAGATTGTTAATGGTTTTAAAGCGTCGTTTTAGCAAATATCAGTTGATGAATGACATGTAGTTAGTAAAAATTACATAATTCTCTACTAACCGCGCACATAACTCTTGTCGTACGGTGGCGGTAAATTTATTGGCCACCACTAAGGCAGTGGTAGAGCCGAATACCAGGTTGTAAAGTAGAACGATTTGGAAATTGCCCAACCATTCGATGGCACCAAAATCACCCAGTAAATCGAAATTGGTAATACCTGCAAAAAAGAAAACAAATTAAAATTTGTTTACATCCTTAGTTAACTGTTAACAACTAACCTATAATACGGCTAAGTAATGGCAGGGCTGAACTTAAAATCAACACTAATGCACAATTGAGTATCAATTGTGATAGTGAGGTTTTACGCCTTTGTGGTCTTACATTACGCATAAAGGGCATGGTATAGAAACCCACCGCCGAAGTGGCTCCCAAATAAAATATCAGACACACTTCTAGACCTGCGCCAAATGGACCTAACTTCGACAAAGAAGTTATACCCAATGTAAATTGCTAAAATGAAATAAAAATATTTATTATAATCTCGTTTTCATAATTTAATTAATCAAACATACCCTGGTACTTAAAGGCAATGCCTTAATGCCAATCAATAACTCCAAAGTATTCTGCACCACCAACAATATGGTAATGCCCGTAAAGAATAATAACAACAACATGGCCAATGGATAGACAAAATTTCTTTGAAATGCTGATGATTTCTTAAGTTTTTCCAACTCTTTACGTTCAGTTTCCAACTCTCTCAGTCTTTCGTTTAATTTAGCTTGATGATCATTAATATCACCATTCATTGGTTTTCTTTGTATTAAATGTGATAGTGATGTTCTGGATGATAAATTATTATAATAATAACTAAAATTAGTTTTACTTTGCTGTGCATGATGATGACCATTTAGCATGTTGTGTAAAATATAACTGCCAGTTGCTGTATCGTATGTGGTGTTATTGGATGAAAATGTACCATTCAGAGATTCGTTAATGCTAACATTTTGTAGCTCTAAATTAGCTAATTTGCGCTTAACGCTGGCTTCTTCCATGTGAAAAGCAATGTACTCTTCATTGACATCACGCAACAGGTGTGGTTTAACCAAAACTTGACCAACAACACCAAAGAGACGTACAAAGCCAAAAGGTGTGCAAACTGTAAAGGAAAAGAAAACTATGGATAAATATAATGTATGTAAATAAATTACAGTCGAACACTGGTTATAACGAACTTATTTTGTGGTCCCATTTGTGGTTACTTTTGTTTTAATACTAATATGCGAACTATGCTTCAATGAAAGTAAAATTAATCTTTACGGGTTCGTTATAAAAATGTTCTACCGTATTAGATTAATTACAATAGATTTTCTGAGCAAGCCAACAATAAGAATTGAAATAGTTAAAATGTTACGGTTGCGAAAATTTGGATTTCAATAACGGTTTTTTAGCGATATAGGTAACGGCATATAGGTTCTTTAGGTAACGGCATATTATTTCGAAGCTGATAACATCAATTTACATTCTTACAAAAATCTTAAATGTTTATACTTGATCATAAATAATGCGTATGACTCTCATGACCGCCCAAGAACGAAGTCTTTTAAAATTGAATGAAATCGGTCCACTATTTCACCTAGCCCCCATACAAATGTCCCCCGAAATAGGACGCAATTTGCAGTAGTATCAAAACCGAGTTTTTCTCAAAAACACTTAAAAATAAATGGTTTTGTGTCAGATAGAATCGAAATTATATATTAACCACGCTATACATATGACCGTTAGTGATACCGTTTTTGGTAAAATAAATAATCGAGGATGTTCTGACACTCGCATAACATTTGCGATTGTAACTTGAACTCGCAAAAGAGGTGTTCTGTAATGGATTTGAATTAAAGAAAACATGAACGATTTAATAAGGAATTGATTCTATAAAGAATGAATTCACGTTTGAAGTACGAAGGCGTGATGTCATGTATCAGCATGCGTATCTCTAAAGCCGTGATGGTGTGCTCTTTCATGGATGTAGCAATTCCAAAGTTTTTACTACAGGTCATAGTAGGAAATTAGGGTGGTCTGATTCCACAAATCTATATTAATAAAAATCATATGTCGTTCGTTGGTAATTGCATCAGTAGAGAACGGCCGGCCCGATTTAGACAAATTTTTTTTTAAATGTTGGTCATAGCCCAACTAATAACTTGGCCAATAAGCGTTTAATCAAGAAAAAGAGCTCGATTTGTGATCACTCATATTTCTGACCAAAAATTGATTTTTTATATAAAAACTCAAAATATCTAAATTCGCTAATAACTTGGCCAATAAGCGTTTAATCCAGAAAAGGGGATCGATCTGTGATCACTCATATTTCTTAACAAAAATGGATTTTTTTATATAAAAACTCAAAATATCTAAATTCGCTAATAACTTGGCCAATAAGCGTTTAATCAAGAAAAGCATCTCGATCTGTGATCACTCATGTTTCTGACCAAAATTCGATTTTTTATATAAAAACTCAAAATATCAAAATTCGCTAATAACTTGGCCAATAAGCGTTTAATCAAGAAAAGCAGCTCGATCTGTGATCACGCATATTTCTGACCAAAAATCGATTTTTTATTTAAAAACTCAAAATATCTAAATTCTCTAATAACTTGGGCAATAAGCGATTTATCAAGAAAATGAGCTCGATCTGTGATCACTCATATGACTCAATGACTTGTGTTGAATTAAATATTAAGAAAATTTATAAAAAAAAAAATTAGTATGAAAAAGACTTTTAAAGTAGCTTATTTTTGAATCAAAGGGTCAAAGGCAATCCCGCAATTCCTAAAAATTGGAGCGAAAATCCCAAAAATGGTATTTTTACAATTTTGTCTATAGGGTCCACATTTCCCTCGGGGCTGGGAAAATACTTTGGCGATAAATAGGCAACAGGATTTCCAAAGCTGCTTTTTGTTTTCTGATCCCAGTTTTGGGATTTTAGAACATGTGGCCCAAAGTTGAATTTTTGATAAAAAAATAGGTCAAATTCCAAAGGGCGGGGGAGACATATTCTAAGAATACGACTGTTATTTATAACAAAATGTTCTCCGTAAAGATATCTTTCAGAAAAACATAAAATTGTTATATGTTCTTAAAGAAAAAATCTTTGAAATCGGATAGGAAACAAAAAAAATGGCACGTGTTTAAGAATTTTACATGTCGAATGTACCTTACTTTGAGCACCCATAGCGCAGCCCCTAGATCATTTGTATGGCCCATTTTCATAACTTAAACTCGAATACTCCTTAAATACCAGATTTATTTCCAAAAAATGTTGATTCTGCTCCACTATGCAAGGTTACTATGACAATGATAACAAATTTTATAGCAACGACAATATAATTGTTTATTCTATTACAAAAATTTTAAACAAATTTAAACAATAGTCAGAAAATAATAAAACATACAAATAAATATTCAAAAACTTAAATTCAGCCGTAAAAAACAACTAAAAAATAATGAATACCTGTGGAATAGATGAAGATTTTTTGGACTTTGAATCAAAGGTCAGTCAAGTTATGAAATTGCTGGAAGACATAAGCAATGCAAATAAAAAAGAAGGCGATGAAGGAACATCTAAAAAACCGTAAGTTTAACCCAACTCAACTAACAGCTCAACACTTGCTTATAAAACTTACTTTTAGAACAAAAAATATAATGGATGAAATTAATGTAAATGATTTTATAATTACGGTTAAAGATGACCGCACATCAATTAACAAAAAATCAACAAACAAAATCAAACCAAACGATGATAATAGAAAAGATGATGTTGCCGAAATGGATAAATTTACGTTTATGAAACAGCTAGAACAAGATGCCGAAGAAAGAACTAAAAACAAAAGAGAACGTGAGAAAATAGCGCATAATTTTAGAAGGTGGGATGAAAACTAACTATTACTAATTATGTTAAATGTATAAAAAGTTAATTACACTAGAATTCCTTTTGAAAATAGTTTAGGTAATGAAGCTTTTCGTAAACAAAGCTATGAAAAAGCTATAAATATGTATACAAAAGCTATAGATCATGTTAAGGATAGCCCTATATTGTACAATAATCGAGCCTTGTCTTATATGAAGTAAGTAAAACTTCTAAATATCTCCAATTTCATGTGAACTGTTTCATGCTTTTGGTTATTTAATTAATTAATCTCTTACATTTAGATTGAAAAACTATAAACGTGCTATTATGGATTGTGATTATGTTTTGAATAAATTGGAAGAGAAAAATCTGCGTAGTTGGTTATATCGTGCTGCTGCTTATAAACGTTGTGGTGATGAAAAGAATTACGAAACCAGCATTAAATTGGCTCGTAAAAACAATCCCAAAAAAGCTGATTATATTGATGATTTTTTGGAAAAATTTGCTAGAGAATCAATTTAATTTTTTTATTACATTTGTATTACTTCAGAACTTTGATGCAATAAAAATCATTATTCGAAAATTGTATTTAAAGAAATCTAGTAGTTTTGTTTTATTCATGTCGCTTATTTTTTTTATATAAATTTTACTTCTCCGAATCCCCTTCCATTTAAGCCTTTCTTTATCTTCCTTCACTTTTAGCAAATGCTCCAGAATTTTGTTTTTCATAGATCCTTTGTAAGATTAAAGGGTTTTTATAGTTCAAAAATACGCTCTAGAATTTAATTTTAACCTCTAAACTTTTAGATCGATAATTTTGCAACGTGTCCTAGACTTCATCTAGAAGTAGAACAATTCATTGTCCTTGTCTTCATTGCAGAACTACGCATTAAGTAAATTTTATAGTTTAACATGTTACATAATCATATGCAATTCGTTCCCAAATAATAATTAATTTGGGAACGAAAGCTTCGAAATAATTAATTCTTAATTCCATTATCGATATCAAAATAAATTGTATCTCTATACATTCGTTAATGAATTCATTATGAATCAGTTCATAGGCTTAATTCCTTCATACTTAAAGAATTCATTCTTTATAGAATTAATTCCTTATTGAATGATTCAAAGCTTCTTGAATTTAAATACATTACAAAATAGCTTTAAAATTGTATTGCATGATAAAAACATATATATGCTGTTTTTCAAAGTACTCGTTCGCTATTGAAAAACAGCACAATAATAGAAACATAGAGCGAAAACTAGAAAAAAACTCTAACAAAAAAATTACTCAAAATAATCACACATACGAGCATAGAGAATAGACATAGAGCGGAAACTCTCCTGTCAAAGACCTAACTCAGTTGTCAGAAACCTAAGTGGTGAGAATGTATTTGTAGAAAAAACTATATGAAAACAAAAACAACACTCGTATGTTTCTCTATGCATACGAGCATGATACAAAAATACAGGTTGTTGGCTTGACTAAAGCGCCATCTCACCACCAGAGGCGCTGCAACCTGCTCTAGTAACAAACATAACGCGCAATTGCAGAGTTGTCAATTAAAAGCTTTTCTCCTCCTTTCACCACCTTTTCTTATACACTCTATCCCCTTTCCAAAGAAAGTAACACAATTATATATAGGCATATTAATTGCCTGAGTGATACTTCTCTTTTTTTAAAAAAATAAAATATTGTTAAACACATCGAAGCCTGAGAGATGCCCCATCATAATGTTCGTCTGCGAATTGATCAAGAATACTTCCTCTGGTTCTAGTATCGCTCGAATAAGCTGACAGCAAGATTCGGTGAAATCCCGTTTTCACTGTAGAAATAAACTTTTATTTCTACAGACGGACGGACAAGCTCTCTGTGGTAGTAGAAAACTTTTTTGAGTAATCTTTTTGTTTGAGTTTTTTTGTAGTTTCCGCTCTATGTATATTTTCTCTATGATTAAAACATACACATCTGACAAGTATTCGAATTATTTACAGAATTTTCTATCTTAAATATTCATTATTTAAATCACTGCGCACATTGCAATTTTTCTTACAATTTCCAAAAAGCAATTAGCACAGGTGTATAGAAAAGTATATAATGATTAAATACATAAAATAAATGAAAAAATCTTACAAATGCAACAACATTAATTAATATTAACAAAAACTAACTTACCAAGTAGCAGTAGCACACCCAAAAACGAAACACATGAATATAAAAATGGTAAATGAACGCTGCCCAAATCTATATATACAAAAAAAAAAGAAAAAAATAATAATAATTAATGACAAAATCAGATATGGTGGTAAAATGTACTATTAGGAAGGTATTACAATACACTGCACCCAGATAAATGATTGAAAATTACAAGCGTAAAATTTACAATAAATTTCCGGTGCAAATTTGTCTTTTTGTTTTCATTTACAGCGCAGAGATAATGAAATTAACAACTTACTTAATAGTGATAAAAATCCAATCTTTTCTGGATCTATAACAGCGGATAAAACATACGTAAGACCCAATACAACAAATGCCAACAGGCTAAATACTGTAAATGTTTCATAAACTCTGGGTATAATGCCTTTTTTATGACCAGAAAATCCCGTCGATTCTGTGAATAGATAAGCGAATGGCAGGAACACAAACAGGGAAAGATTGGAGAACAAAAATACATGATTCCAAAGACCTAAAAGCATAAACAGTAGAAAACAATTACAATAACATGAAGCTACCATATATGACGGTACGTGTGAGTTTTTACAAACAAACTAACCCACCTTGGATCAATGAACTATTTAGCCATTTAACGTAGTAACTATTTGGATAGAGTAATAACACTTCATTGCTAGCTATGGAGACGGGTAATAACAGTGCTGCTCCAACTGCTATTGCCATTGAAAATGTACAAAGCCATGAGCTGTAAAATAATAAATAAAAATATTACAATCAATTTAAACACAATGCAATATACGATATTTTTTATTTAGTTTTTTTTATAATTATCGATTATGGTTGGTGTGGTTAACGTGACTGCCATTTACTATTATTGGACATTTTATTTTACTCTTACCTTATGCGATACACTAATAATTCATCTTCATCATTGGAAAATAAATCATCACGATCTTTGCGTCGAAAACGTGAAATTAACACATATGATGCAAAATATAAAATAATTAAGAGGAGAAGAAAAATCTGTAACGAAACAAAGAAGATAAATTGGAATAAATAACGTGTTTATTTTATATGTAGCCAACTTATTTTCTTAATAATACACATGTAGATCAAGTATAAAATTGTAATCATTATTGTTAATAAATAACTAATAATTTTATTTTAATTTTTGGAAATCATAATTTTTAGACAAATTTATGAGTTATGCATTTTTGTTTATCTACTATCTTTACTGTTTAGACCTTATAATAAGTATTTAAATATTATAACTAAAATTGAAAACTATTTGCCACAGATTATTACAGATATGCAACAAATGACAGTTGTCAAAAAAGTTTTTAATGGTTGTGATTTGCAGTGCGAGAGAAAAATATAATTTTCAATAGGCAACGAGTGTGAAATATATTTGTAACTCTTTTCAAACCACAACCATTTTGACATTTTCTTTTGTTATTTTTTTATTGAAACCAGCTGATTCATTTCAGAGCCATGATGGACAAGTGTGCTCAAATTATAAAGAAGCTTTGTTTGAGTTCATGTAAGTGATCTTACATGCGGGTTCGGATGGTCTTGCAATTTCAAGATTTATGTCTCACGATGGAGCCTCTTACTTTCTATGTGGCGACATCATGTAAAACGTCTATCCAAGTCTATGACAAGGTTTGTGACATGTTCAGACTCTATGATGTTCACGTTAAGCGTGACAGGAAGACAGTTAACTTTTGATTTCATTTACTGGAATTATTTAAAAATGTCACCCGTTATTTAAAAACGTCACACAAATGTAGAAATGGTTAAACTATCGCTCAATGGCAAATCAAAATATTGATACGATTGTTATACAGCTGCTTATTATCTATTAATTTGTATGAGCACATTCTGTTTTCACTTATAACGAATTCTGTGAGTCCTAAGTATCAATAAGTTATTTAAGTCATTACTAGTTTTATTGATATTAAAGTATACGGTTGTGGTCCTATGTTAAAATTATCAGTAAAAATGCTATTGTTTAAGCAGAGAAGTGCCAGAATTTAGCATTTTAGATACTTAAACCAACTTGTTTCGATAGGTGATACTTTTACATTAAATGTTAGGTCGTTGATAATCATTATAATTTAATGTTAAATGACATCTCAATAATGTTATTAATGGTAAAGAGTGAGTCAGAGATAACTTATACATACTTGTATTAAGTTAAATAAAACTTAAACCGTTCAATATGAAAATTCTCAAAAATACATTTGTACATTTGAACGAAACAGTTGATAATTAAATCATTAATTAAAAGATAATATCTGATACATATAATTTTAAAAACTAACTTGATTAAACACAATTAAGTAAGCTATATTCGGCTGTGCCGAATCTTATATACCCTTCACCAAATTATACTTTAAAATAAAAATTTTTAATATTTTTAGGTAAACAAAATTAATTTTATTGCAGTTTTTTTTAATTTTTTGGAATTTTTTTTTTTAATATTTAGCGAAAAAAAACTTTTGGTGAAAAAAAATTCGGGTTAAACATTTATACGTCGTTGCAAAGGTCTTGGAAATATCTATCATTATATATCCATATTGTCTATATTAATGACTTAGTAATCCAGATATAGGTCAGAAATAGGTAAAAAATCGAGGTTGTCCTGGTTTTTTCCTTATATCTCAGCTATTTGCTAAGATGTATGAATCGTTTATGTAAGTAATTTGGGGGCTTCGGAAAGTTGATTTCAACAGACAGACGGACAGACAGACAGATATGGCTTTATCGACTCCGCTATCTATAAGGATCCAGAATATATACTTTATAGGATCGAAAAATTATTATCAAATTAACAAAAAATAAATCTAATTTAGCTTAAACTTTCAGCCTCGCACATAGTGACACAAATTCACTTTTTTTAATCAATTATTGTAATCTTGCATTATTGTAGCTCATTTACTGATTATTCCTTTGTTGATTACGAAGAATTCTGATATCAAATTGAAAACAATTAAAACTTAAACAGTAACACTTAAAAGCCTTATTTATGAGATATTTTACAATTAAATGTCCAAGGAAAAACCATTATACATATTATTAAACTATTCCCTAAAAAATTATTAAAAAATGTATACTGTTTACATGAATATACATAATACATAATATACATCTTATTTTAGCAATTAAATTTAAACTATCAATCAAAAAACCATTTCAAGTTTAAATTATTATCACATAATTTCATTACAGTTCTATATGCAATACATTTATTCATGTCTTTATAAAACACAATTTAACACACAAGAGGTCTTATAATTTGTTATCACTTGCAAAGTTAATAATAAATCTATTTATAAGAAAGCAATAGTCAAACCGACAAATGAATTGAAATCAATATCAGTAATAAAAAACAAAAACATTAAATAAATAAAATGTGTAGTAAAAGTCCCAAAGCCAAATGGACTTTGTAATGGGAAAATATCTATGGGTTGGCGAATGAAAGAAATTTTGAAAAATAATATTGTATAAAAAACAACAATTAGCAAAATAAATACAACAAGAGGTGGACAATAGTCAACTTGAAATAAAATAAAGAAAACACTTGTTGATAATAATTGAAAAGAAAAGTTGTTTTTCAGATGCGAAACAAAAATAAATTGCATACTGGCAATTAAAACCCCCCAAGATATTGAGATTCAACTAAATTAAGTGAAATATTTCTTAGCGCCAATTTAAACGAACTGGTTGCTGCTTTTAATTATTGTATTTTTTGCTGTTTTATATTTTTCTTCTCAAAAAGAAATCAAAGTAAAGGAAATATATCGAATTTATTTTGTATTTACAGTGTGGCATAGAATATCTTAAACAAGATATAGAACAGTTGTAATTCTAAAATTGAAAAATAAATGTTTATAACAACATAAATTCAATATTTCAATATAAACCTATCAATAATTTAGTAGGTACACACGTTGTAATGACAACCACATACTATATGCATTACTTATTAGTACACAAAGACGACACAACCTCAGCAAGTCTGCCTGATCTGAGCGTAGATCTGAGAGCAAAAAAAAACAAAAGGAACAACGGTTTCAGTTAATTACTAGTTTGATTTTAAGGAAATTTGTAATATTTTGTTTGTTAAACATATTCAAAAACTAAGTTGTATTTTCCTTAAAATATTCCAGTATCACTGTATCACTGAAAATACAACTCCCAGATTTAAGATGTATGACAATTTATTTGTTACTCTGTTTATTTTACATACAAATATTTGTTATGATTGCTGTCTTTCAGAAAAAAACATTGAAATGAAACGTAAAATATGAACAGATCTTATTTTTAAAATGAAAGTATATATTTATAAGTATATGGCAAACGTATAAACAAAACTAGCAGGCATTGTATATACTGGTATGTATAGGCATTATAGAAACTATTGTTTTATTTTGCCAGTGTTGCGATTTGCAATATTTTATTTAAACACTGTGGTTTTAAATTACAATTTGTATTATGACATATTTTTTCATTATTTGTTTACATAATAAAATTAGTAGAATTGCAAACATGTTTTGGAAAAGTAAACAAATATTTTGATCATGGTACGAAAAAACTTAAACATACCAAAATTTTTCCATATTTTAAAACTTGTATTGCACATCTTGACTGGCACTTTAAAAGTGTGTTTTATATTTACATATTTTGAAAAATTCCAAATTTTTGCAAATAAATTATAATAAAAATGAACTTAAGCCTACTTAAAATTTACTTTCATATTATATATATTTTAAATTTGTATGCATAAGTAATTTCATTCTGAACGAATTAAAAAACAAATAAGAGAGCTATATTCGACTGTGCCGAATCTTATATACCCTTCACTAAATTATACTTAAAAATATTTTTTTAAAATATTTTTATTAACTGACGGATGGTGACGGTCCACATGTTCCGATAGTCACGTACGTAGCGCATGTATCTGGCCAGATACACTATGTATTTCAGTACATTTATATGAAAAATATGCTATTTTAGTGATAATATTACATTGTTATATTGTTATCACGCCAGGCAGATAAATATTTTCTATTTTTTTTGTTCTTAGTGCATCCGAAACCATCTACCAGTGCAAAAAAAAAAATTATCAGAAATAAAACAAGAAAAATTTTATTTTTGTGTTTAATTTCCAAAAAATAGTTGTTTATTTCAATTAAATTTAGTAGTTATAAATTATGTTTTAATTAATTCTAAATTAAAAAGTCTTACACAGCTTCAGGTAAGCAACTAAAAAAAAATAAAAAATATCAATAAAGTACAGTACTCTTCTTACAAAATGTGTGTGTATCTGGCCAGATACATGCGCTACGTATACGATGTATAGATGAAAAAATCCACATAAATTTAGTTTGTTGTTTTTTTTAATGTGTTTTTTCATAAAACGATACCTAACAATATTTGTAGAGGGTACCTGGAGACTCAAACCCCTAGCCAAATTGGAAATATATTTAAATCACAGTTAAATTGGTAAAATATCTGACGGAGGGTTAAACAAAATTAAATTTTTTGGTAAATTTTTTTAAAAAAGTTTTTTCCAATTTTTTTTTTAAATTTTTTTCTTAAAAAGAAAAAATATTTTTCCCAATTTTGACCCATTGTAAGTCCATCTTAGTATAGCCTAATATACATCGTTGGAATGGGCTTTGAAATATCTATCATTAGATATCCATATTGTCTATATTAATGACTTATTAATCCAGATATAGATAAAAATATGGCAAAAATCGAGGTTGTCCCGATTTTAAATAGCAACCGAGTCGGAAAAATTCCCGATATATTAATGTATGAATCAAGTTATTTGGGGGCTACGGAAAGTTGCTTTCAACATACAAACGGACAGACGGGCATGGCTATATCGACTTTGCTATCTATAACGATCCAGAATTTATATACTTTGTGGGGTCGCAAATGAAAAATGTAGAAATTACAAACGGAATGACAAACTTATATACAGTGACGGACATTACAATAGAATCACTACCAATATTTCATTTAAAACCAGGAGCAATCATAAGGATTGGTGTGGGCCAGAAAATATAAAAAAGTGGCAAAATGTGTTGTGGACGGACGAAACGACCATTAATTTAATTGGTAGTGATGATAAGACATGGGTTAGACGTCCAAAAAAATGGCAAAAACCTAAAACGTTTAAACATGGTTGGGGAAATATTATTATATGGGGATGCTTTTCTTGGTATTACGTTGATCCAATTTATTGGATTAAAGAATATATGGATAAGCACTTGTATATAAATGTTATAAAGCCACATGCAGAATGGAATATGCCCTTAAAATGGCTCTTCCAGCAAGATAATGACCCAAAGCACACGTCAGGTCTTGCCAAAAAATGGTTTTTATATAACAAAATTCATGTTATGGAATGGCCGTCTCAATAACCAGACTTAAATCCTATGGAAAATAGTAAAAGACAAACTCGGACCTGAAAAATTGAAAAACAAGGAAGAACTTTGGTAGAAAATTCAGGAAATATGGTATGCAATTTCCCGATCTACATGCGAAAGTTTGTTAAATTCAATCCCCAAAAGATTTGATGCTGTTATTATAAATAATTGATATGCAACAAAATATTAAGAAAACAACGAATTCTTATGACGATTTTTTATTTTTAATCATTTTAAGACTGATTGATTCTATTTGAATGTCGCATATTTTATTTAGTCTTTTAGATTTGACATCGTTTTTAACATAAGAATGTGTTATTTTTTATTTTATTTTTTTATATTTATTGTTTACGTTATGAGCATTAATATATAATGAACAAATTTTAAATTTTGAAATCAAATTTTGTAGTTTTACCGCTTTAATCGAATTCATATGTAGTGATTCTATTGTATTGTCTGTCACTGTATACCCTTGCCAATCATGGCGAAGGGTATAATTACACTTCTTATTTATGGACCTGTTTTCCTTCACAATATTAATTTGCGAACCTATATCGAAAGTATATCTATACTGCAAATAGTCCTTATTCAATAAGTATAAGCCACATATATATTATGGTTCCTAGATACAACGATGTCCGTCTCTCCATCTGACTGTATATTGGTTGAAATAAATTTTTCGAAAGCCCCAGATATCTTACCCATATTTTAAATATATTTAACATTCACCTTATTATTTTTGGTGAAGATAATTATATCGTCACATTCATACTTGTTTAATTTAAATGCAATTTTACACTAACCCCCATATTCATAAACAAATTTTAAATTTAAACTATTTTAAATTTCCATACAAAATTTCATTTTAAAACGTTTAAATTTAAAAATTGTTTATGTATAAGGACTTAACAGTTTCAAATACTTCCACTAAAATACCGTTACCAAAATGTTTTAAATGTAAATATGTAGTTCAAAAATTTTGAGGTAGTCGTGATTTTTTGCTTATCCAAACAGCAACATAATATGGGGTCCGATTTTTGTGCATTTTATATAAAAACTGTTATGGTTCACCCGATTTGATTAATATTATATTTTCCATTACTAGAAAATATCAGTGGAAATTTTCACCCTACTGGATTCATCAATTTAAATGTTATCGGAAACTTATATATATTTTGATTCAAATTTTGCCTTGGAAACAGCACATTTTTGCACCCTTGCTATTTTTCAAATCCCCATTAAATCGACCCAATAAGTTGGCATAATATACGATATTGATTTGTTTACCCTTTAAAGGTAACCAATGTGGATTTCACAGCGTACATCGGGGGTAAATACACACAACGAAATTCAGTAAACGATTTTTTTGCAGAGATCCCATAGTATTTATCAAGTTTAGCCTTAGTTTAAGTAATAGTTTTTTCTGCAAAAAATAATGCTTAATGAGCACAAGAAATTCACTGTTTTTCATTTTCTCCTCAAGTCATTTTCATTTTCTCCTAAATAAAGTAACGTGTTAATATTTTGCCAAGAGTCTACTGACAGATGCTTGTTGACAGAAGCAGTGTAGTCCTTTCAGTTAAGAGGCGGGAAATTCAAAAAGTCACGGAATTATTGACTCGACCTCGTAGCATTAACTATTTCTGCCAAATGTCTTCTCGTTAAGGCTCTATCGTGTTTTAAATGCTTTTAAACTGTATCTAATTTTTGTTTCTTGTTCTGATTTTGCTCATATTTGAGCGAAACTCCATCACCTCAGGTCATTCGCTCTAGACTCTAGACCCTTCGTGTCTTCAACAGACAGAAGATCATAGCTAGATCGACATTCGCAGAGTTATAAACGTAATGACTAAATCAATATTTTTGGTTGTGAATATAATAAATATGTACATTAAAACCACAGTCCATCATTTATGAATAAATTAATGTACAATAGCATTTTGCAATGACAAATTTGCAAACAGAATTTAAAAGATAAACAATTTCAAAATCTAAAAGAAAAAAATCATAAATATTGTAGATAAAAATAAAAAGTGTGTGAATATGTTAATTTTACACATAATTAATCATTTGATGTCAACCGAATTAAATAAAATTATGTACCAACATTTTTAAGTAATTTGGAATGGGGGCAGCAACATTTCATTCAATAAACGAGAACATACATACATAATATAACTGGTAGATTTGTAGGTTTTCATATAGTACATTCGTTCATTCACTTTTCAATGAATACGCTACATGAAAAAACAAATTATTATACATACTTATTATACGTACTTAAAAAGTAAAAGTGATTTTTCTCATATGAATATTGAACAAAATATTGTTGTTAAATATTTTTAAATGGGTTAAGTATATTTTTTTTCAATTTTAAATAGTTATTATTATTTTAAATATTTTATTCATAGATAAATAGACATAGATCGGAAACTCTCCTATCAATGACCTACATAACCAGTTGTCAAAATCCTAAGTGGTGAGAATGTATTAGTAAAAAAGCTATGTGAGATTTTTTGAGTAATATTTTGTTTGAGTTTTTTTTTCTAGTTTCCGCTCTATGTGTATTTCTCTATGAATTTATTAATAAAAAAAAACATTAAATAATTCGAATCAGTTCAACGCTCAAAATTAGTGTAGTGTTGCTTTAAAAATCGCTCAATTTTGAGTTATTACAGTCTTGTCGCAATACGTATTATCTATTTATTTTAAGATTTAAAATATAACAAATAGAAAGAAATTAAAATATACACAATTGTTTATAATTTTTATTGTTAAAGTAAATATTATGTTTTACTTTTGTTTATTTCTATCCTGTTTTTGTTTTATATTTATTTACATTTATTTATTTAGTTAAAAACAATGGGTTTTTTGTTTTTAAATTGCAATTTTGATTTCCGCTATTACAGTTTAGAAATTCTAATTGAAACCAATACAATTTTTGTACTTATATATAAATGTCAATCGGTCTGGCCGCTACGTGATATTTTTTTGTTGAGGCTCTAAAATAATTCCCTTAGTTGAAAAATATATTAAATACCATATGTAAATGTCAACAAACATGAGTTGATGTTATACTAACCCACAATTCGTGACAATGTTTTGTAAACATTTAATCATGGTATAGTGCAAAGCAATTTACTTGGAATTTAATGAAGCAGTCAACTAATTAGCACACCATAATTTTAAAATGTTTTTAACAAAGATTAAATATAAATTCATAGAATGGAAGCAGAGAGCGATGACGGGAAATAAATTTAAACATACAGGTCATAGAATAACAAAATAGATACTATTATATTCTCATGAATTAGGCTTTTGACAGCAGACTTACGATTTCGCTCTCAGTTCCCATCAATGTAAAGCAGTGGTAGGCATAAAGAGAATATGGATTATGATAACATATTATTTACTTTATCTGTTGTAATCTAACCAGTCAACAATTTAAGTGATTGTGATTTTTATATCTCGTATATTTAGCTATACTTTACAGCTAAATTTTTGGACCCTGGTGGCTCTGAGCGACGACCACTAATTTAAACAGTTGTCAACTATGGTTTCTAATCAAAAAAAATACATTATAATATTTAATGTATATTCTGTTTCCAGCTTATGGCATTAAATAAATAAATATTAAATTTTATATAAATATTAATAACTTAATTCCAAAAAATGCATCGAATCGTATACTTCCGTAGGAAATTCAATATGTCTTCTATGAATTTATTTAAATTTTACTGTTATTGGCAAAACTTTAAATAATTATTGAGTGTTAATCAAATAATGACAAATAATACGTGTGAATCACACAAGTAGCAGTAGTGTTTAAACGTAAACAAAACTTTCTCTAAAACTTAACAAAAACTAATAGATTTTTTTATTATATATGAAAATATTGTCTGTTTTTATTGAAGTGATAAGAAAGAGGCAAGGGAGGTTATAAAAGTACAAAAATATTGTAAATTTTTTGTTGGTATATGGGCATTTTTATAAATTTCAAGTATAAAAACATGCGAACCATATCGGTGTTGGAAATTATAAAGGACAAAAAACTAATTGTTCATTTGTTTTTTGATATTCCAATGTCGCGTTCTTTTACCTCAATCATCGTTTGTTATTAATATTCCGCGATCGTTGTTATCAGGTGGTTGACAAATTTAAT
This sequence comes from Calliphora vicina, assembly GCF_958450345.1. Lineage (NCBI taxonomy): Eukaryota > Metazoa > Arthropoda > Insecta > Diptera > Calliphoridae > Calliphora > Calliphora vicina. The sequence continues at coordinate 46,503,344 of NC_088780.1, forward strand.
TCGTATAAAAATTTAGTGGCTTTAACTAAAACAAAAGTAACTACATATAATAATCAGAACAAACATTTCATTTTGATTTTCAAAGGGTGTCTCGTTCGCTATCGTAAGTTTATATATATTCAGAATCTTATGTTTTTATTATTATCAAGTATAATGAATATTTCGATAAAGCCACTGAGAAGCACAATCGAAAGCAGAAAAGTTTGCGCGATAGAAAGAAAAATTATGATAAAGAAAAAGATAAGTTTGAAACAAACATTGGGAATATCAGTAAATAATGTATTACCAGTGATGTTATTAAAGCACTATTTAAAAAGTATTTCGAACTAATAAATAATAAATACAAAGATTTTGTAGAAATTACTTGATTACAAATTTGAACATGACAACTATCAACAGAACTTGCAGTATTCAAAATTAGTTTAAAAAATCGATTTGAAAACTTATGTTCCAATTTGAAGATTTTCGAATTTTTCTGGTTGCAGTCGAAAACAAGTTCAATTTTATGTTACGTTCTTGATGCATATGTTATTGCTTCATTTTGTACTAAACAAAGTGTTAAAACATTTTTCTCAAAAAAAAGGAAACAAGAAAAAATATTAAGATTTCTTAATTTGTTTTCGCTTCAAAGAAATACAAATGTCGCGTTCTGGACTGAGAGATTATTTATTTTACCGTAAAGTAGAAAATTCAAAAGACTCTTCAAGAATATTTACTTGTTATTCACAAAGATTAGTTTTCAGTTATTAAAAACCGAATTTCCAGTTTAATATACCTTTTAATTAAATCATATCCTAAAAAAGTTTTGCGACTAAAATTAAAACTTTTTAAAATATACATAAATAATATTTATCACCTTTCCATTTCATTAAACGATATTCTATTTATAAAAAAATAATAGTGTGATAATGAATATGATGCTAAAATTTCAAGGTTTAAAATGTTCCCATAAAAATTAATAAAAAAAATTAAAAAAATACTTTTCAAACTAAAAATACAAAAAATATCAAAATATAGATGAATGATAATATTCAAACTGAAAAGCATTTCATATATATTCGTTACATTTGTTTATAAATAAACAAATTTATATATTTGTGTGAATAAAAACAAATAAATAATTTTATTTAAAAATCCCCACCAACAAAATTGGTTTGTGCTGTGTAGATGTTTGTAATGGCAAGTGTAAATATTTGTCGTCAAAATGAAAACATTTTCAATCTTATAATAACAATTTATAAGGAACTATAAGGTATACAAATAAACACAGTTTTTAATGTAAAACATAGTATATTCAAACGTATTGTAAAGTCATTGACATTAAATGAACTTTTATATTTAACCTTAAAAAGGCATAATAGAGTAAAATAGTCCGGTAATAATAAGTTTTATAATAACAGTTCTTATTCTCTTGAGCTCAATAATACTATATACATATGTATTAGATACAGTGTAGTAGATTATAATCCTCTGGCTTTTACACCACAACTTTTGTATACAATTAATTTAGCTTAAAACCTAATATTTACATTAAAAAATAAATTCAATAGTTCTCTGTTATAAATAATAAAGTAGAAATTATGTTCATAAATAATTTTTGATTCATCTTTAAAGTTTTCCATGAATATTTAACCCCTTACTATATAATCAAGTAAATGTTATTATTTAAAATAATACGTCTAAGGGTTAACCCAAATCATACGCACATAAAATGAAGAAAAATTAAATCATAAAATATGTATGTATTTAAAAATAAAACTACGTTTGTCTATTTTTTCTTATTTGTTGTTGAAATATGTATATGACGTCTCGAAAAATCTCCATACATTTTCATTGCAATTTTTTGAGTAGGCAGTTTGGTATGAGAGTGGTACATAAAAAAATTCAGCAGTGGGCATAGAAATTGACAAATTAAATTTACATTGTAATAATTCAGTTTTATGTACATAAGGATGTTAAAAGTGGGAAGAAAAATCTTAAACAAACTTTTTTATGTTTACCTCATTAGCCACAAAAAGCGAGCATGTTAACTATAGGTAACACCAAGTCGTAATTATCAGTTAAAAGATTTATAACTCTCCCTTTTGAGTAAAGAATATTTTATTGTTAACACTCATTGTTTTTTTAGTTATTTCTTTTCTATCTATTAATATAAAAATGAAAAGGTCCATGAATGTAATCGCATCACGTGGGAACGGCTGGAACGGCTGGAGCGATTTGGCTAATTTGTTTTTTATTCAATTCGAAATTTTCAGGAGATGGTTTGCCTCCTTTTCACTTCTCATTTTTCTAAATAAGACACATTTTTGGAGAAACTTGAAGAACTAACACTAATGCTTCCTTTTTAAATTCTCATTTTTTTAATTATCAGAAAAATTTAGTAAAACTTCCCTGCAAGAAATGACTGATGGAAACTAATACACTAGCAATTTATTTACCAACACATGAATAACACGACACAAGTCACACATACATGAATGTTTCCATCAGTTTTTTAACGATGCTCTTAATAAAATGATGGGAACTACTAGGGTATTCGAATTATTCGATTTTTCTCTTGTTCGAATAAAACGAATAATTCGAATAAGAGATTTTAACTTGTTCGAATAATTCGATCACACGTTTAAAATTAATCGAATTATTCGAATAATTTAAATTTGTTTAAAAAAGTAAAGAATGAAGTTTTGATGTCGGTTTTTTAATATTTTATTGTTAAATAAAAACAAAAATAAACGTTAAAGTTAACAATTCAAGTATTGATAATGTTAAAGAGCATTTGAAAACAAAGTCCATCATTAAATTTTCAACAGATATATTCTGATCAGATTAACTCCCGAACAATCAGTTTCAGTTTTGGAGCTATGCTTTAAAAAATTTGAGCTAGTTGGACATGATCCTGAATTCAAATACAATATAAACGTTTTTATGTCGTTCATTAATTCGGGTTTTAAATGGAGTAACCAATTCTTTAGTAAATTAATTATTCACTATTTCTAAACTATTTATAACAAATTGTATTATACATCAAGCTCTATCAATGCCGAATCTTTGCTTAATAAAGTGGTCTTGGGGAATTACACAATAAAGGGAATCTGTCCAAAGTTTGATATCATGTTAGTGAACGTGGCTAATTTGAAGTCAGGCAGTTCATGATTGACGCCTTTACAAATACGCAAAAAGTTTATTACCATGTTAGACAAAGATGTTCAACGATGTTCAAAATCATGTATAAGACGAACTCCATATTTTTCTTGCAACAGAACCTATAGTTTGCAATATTTGTGTTTATCATTCGATTTATTAAATATTTTGCAACACTTACGTACGCGGTTAATAACATCACTTATATACATATATTTTAAGATCACGGTCTTCATCTATTTCAATGTAATCATTATAAATGTCATCCTCAATATCACTTTCGACGACCATTTCAAAATCACATTCAACTCCACTTTAATCTAAGTTAATATTTTGATTATTAATTGCGATTCTTTTAAAATTTTGAAAGATTTGTTTTTATAATTGTAACTTCTTGCAGTAATATTTAAATATTTATAGAACGAGCTATCGGAACACTCTTCTACAGTGATCGAAAGTCCCTTTGTCTTTAGTTATTTGTCGAATTTCAGAAACAATACAATCTTTGTGAGTCATTATTACTTATTTAAATTGAAATTATGAAAAATTTTAAGCATTTTAATAAATTTAAATATATATGAACATTTATTCGTTTTATTCGATTATTCTACATAAAATTGTTCGACTTATTCGTTATTCGAAAATGGCAGTTTTTAAATTGTTCGAATAATTATTCGTAAGAAATTATTCGATTAATCGAACGATCATTAGTCGAATGAATACCCTAGGAACTACTGATGTATAAACCTATCAGTACTACCGATCAGATGATGCATCAAATGACTTCACTGTTCTTGTAGGGTTAAAGAACTAAATGGTACTGCCTCCTTTTCTCTTCTCATTTTTCTTAATAATAAGAAGGACCAAAAACATTGTTTTTTTCATTAATGTTTTTTGTTTGTTTTTTAATTAACAATTGTTTTAATTGTTATTGATGCATAATAACCGAAGCAACTTTTTAAGCAATAAAAATTTGTGTTATTTTTTACTGAAAATTCTGTGTTTTAATTCTATATGAAATACAAATCATTAGTAAATAGCTACCAAGCGAAGCAAGCTAGTTTGTAATAAATAATTAATTTTCAAACACAATTAGCATACATGCATATACCATTTTCTAAATAAAATTTTGTTTAATATGTTTGCTCAACAGCCATATGGGCAATTCCATATCATCATACGTGACATTTGTACGCCTATAGAGTGGAATAGATTTTGCAAAAATAAGAGTATCTTTAAAATAAGTTGGTCTTTTTGTTCCATTCAGTGGGTACTTTATTTTAAAAACATAATAAGTTCTTTCAAAACATTGTTTTCCAAAATATCGAGCGTAATAAGGGTATATCGTACGTGACATAAAACGGAAGTAATTTTGAGGTACATGCATAAATATGCGAAAAATTGCGAATAGTGAGAGGCGTTATGTTTTCTTTTAATTTCTTACACTAAACGAAATATTTTTCCTTTACAATCCGTCATATTTAAATAAAAACAATATTTGAATGATTTTAAAGTAAATAAAATTTAATATTGTTAGACCCCTTTCACACTTGGCAATTTAGTTGCGCAAGTCTCTTGCACAACAACAAAACAGCATGTAAAATTTTCTTTTCCTTAACCCGACATTCTGGCATCTACAAACACAAGAGACTTGCGCAACTAATTTGCCTAGTGTAAAAGGAGTCTAAGCTCTAAATAAATTCTCATAGTAATATTTTAGTATTTTCTCCTATTCAAATCATCTTGTAAAAAAGTTTCAAGGGTTTTTGATTTTTCAGTCGTGTTTGTCATTCTCGTGGAATTGCCCATATGTTTTTTTTTTGTTTTTGTGCATAAACAAACAAATATTTATTTAAACTTTTCGAAGACAAAATATGTTTATATGTAGTATGTATTCGACAAATCTAAATTAAACAAATTAATTTAAAAATAATGCTACCAATAAATAATATTGCATACATAGTCATTGAAAAATATATAGAAACATCTTAAAAGTTCTGTTGTTTTTTGTTATCTTCAAAAAATAATTTATTTGAGAAATTTTATCAAGTGCTTTGTTACTTAAAAGAACAGACGTGGTCCAATCAAAGTTACACATTTTAAAAGCAAAAAACTAAAAACATAGACAACCTGCCAATAATAGAAATATAATTTATTTGCAAATACGATAGTTACAACTTATTATTGAAGAAAAAGAAGGAAAAACTAATATTTTTAAGTGAAAAAATGTATTTATTAGCAACATCTCCTTATAGAATTTCCTTAAAACATTGGGATGATTGAGAAATTTCTACACAAATTATCTGCCAACTACAAAACTTAGGCAAAACTGAATATTTTGTTTAAAGACTGTATTTTTACATATTCTAACATATACAGTGTTGTAATCCTCAAGTAAAAGTGTTGTAATCCTCAAGTAAATATTGGGTGTATGACTTAAAAATGCGGGATCTTTTAAAATTTTTAGCTTTTATTTTGAAATATTTGAACAATATAAGTTTAATCAAAGTATTGGCTTCAAACGAATCAGTTATGTTTGGTACAGGTTCTCTGTGATGGTTTGGCCAGATTTCAGCAGCTCATAATAGATAGAACACTTTTGTATGTTTGTATTTGGTGTCTATTCACCACCATTCGGGTTATCCTAATGAATCCATTTTTTATATTTCCCTGCTTTTGGATTAATCCTGCAGCTCACAAACGTTTTGAAATTGCTGCTTGAGTAGCTCTTGTTGAGATTAACAACAATCTTCATAGCGTAATGCCTCCAATTCTTTGTTGACGATTTTATCCATACATAGACGTGATTTTTACAATCATGTGAATAGTAACTTTATCATATTAACTTTGAGACCATAATATTGTTAAAAACGACTTGTGAAAATGTTGAAATTATGTTGGATAGAAGCGTTACTGAGAGGGAAAAACCAAAGTCGTGAGAATGTATTAGTACATAGTTTTGATATTGTATTGGTGCCTTATTAATTTTCACCAGACACACAGAGTTCTATAAAAATGTATAAATTTTAATTTATTTAAATTTTGTTCTATTTTCAATACCAAAAATTAAAACTCTGTTCTATAAATTAAATTCTACCACTATAAAATTAAGTGTCAAAAATTAATAAAAAATATTTTTTTTCATTTGAGCAAAATTAATGTGTTTTGGAAATAAGTGTCCTGCAATGTATTCAAAAAAATTGCCAAATATTGTGTAGGGTTTTATTTGTGGGCAAAATGATATATACTACAATTAAAAGGAAAGGTTTCAATTTAGACTAAAACATTATTCGATCAATAATTTTTATTTTCTAGTTAATTTGTTTATATAAAAACCGGCTAACCGGTTCTTTTAGCTAAAACCTTATTAGAATAATCCGAAAACAGATTTATTTTTTGATATCTAAAATGCTTTTTGTTAAATTTGATTTTTTTTCCAGATTTAAACAGAAATATCATTGTATGTATGACATATTATATTTGTTTAAAAACTGGCCTTGCTGCTATTCTTAGTAAAACAACGAAATTTTATAATAGATCTGGTAACTCATTTTAATAATAAAAAATATTCATTTTTAATTTAATATTGTTTATCTTTTGTAATTATATAATATTGTATTTTTTTCTTCTAACCAATTCGTCTGTCTTTTATTTTTTTTTATGCATATATTTTTATTCCGTCAATATGTTTATTATACCCTACAGCTAACTCTGGCCGTTTATTCAATTTATATGTATCAAGTAGTAATATGTTTTTGTTGTTAACTGAATGAAAAACTAAAAGTTAAACCTAAATTAATAATTTTGTTCTAGACAGAATATATTTTAAATAAAAGCTAAATTTAATTTTTTATAGACTTTAAATGAATTATAGCCATTTTGGGAAGGGCTTTCAATGGTCGTCTTAACTGAAACATTTATTTCCATTGTTTTTAATATTTTTTGTTTGCATATTTTTTTTGTAAATATTTTCATTTTTAAAGTCTTTAAGTTGTCTTGTCTGTCCCTCTGTCTATTAAATAAAAACTCTTCAAGCATCACAAAAAATATGTATGTATATTTAAAAACTGTTGATTAATGATGGTTGTTTATGAAAATGTATTACGTCAGTTTGGACAAAAAGAGATGAACAAAAAAAAAGATATATAAAAATTAAAAAAAGGAATGCGGTTTTAAAATACTATGATTTTTGTTTAATTTACAGCATTTAATAGCTACAAGTCAGACAGATTTAAGTGACATTTATACTATTGCAGTTAATTTTTAATGAATCTGCTAAAGTTAATTATGTAAGTTAATATTAATTGCTTTTTTGAATTTTAATTTGTGTGAAAAGAAGTAGTTTTGAAGTTTACAAGCATTTTGTTCATGCCTCATCTGCACGAGCGATCTGCGGCAGATTTCTCCCTTTGGTTATTTCAGAATTTAAAGTTGTAACGCATAAATGCTTTACATATTGGTGAAGCACATATATGAAGCATTTTCATAAATTCTACAGCATTGTCATGATTTTTCAATAATTACTTACTTCCTAAATGCAAAATTAAATGCAGCAAGTAATTTATTTTTATTATAACCACCATTTAAATAAATAAAGATAAGAACTCCAAACTCACACAACTAGTTGTTGGCCAATTGAACATTGTTCAGTTTTAATTGAGATTTATTTAACTCATTAACTAATTTAATTTTATTGAAGTTTTCATGCATGAGTAAAAACATTAAAATTACAAGTGAAAAAAGAAACTTGTTATCGAAATTTATCAGTTACATACCATACCCTACATCAATAGGAATAATTAGCAAAATTTCTTGAAAGTTTTGTAGATTAAATTTTATTATCATATTAGCCTAGTAACATTTACGTAACTTAAATCTATGTACGTATTAGTCAACAAGAAAGTACAAAGGTAACAGTCTATCGAAGTGGGTATTTAATCGATAAACGTAAAAATGCTGATGATTATCGTTGCCAAACTTTTTTTTGATATAAAATTTGATAAAAAAATTCTTGTTCTAGCACACAAAACAACTTATTAAATGGACTGATATCGGTTTAAATAGTTGTTAAGGAAAATTTAATTACGCAAAGTAAAAATATTATTAACTGAAGAAACCATTTAGTAAATAGTACATTAAATATCGTAAAATTTAAACGAAAATTTTCAATACAATTTGACATACAATTTCCATATCCAACAGTGTTTGGTAAATACAGTTTTTTATAAAACAATAGTTTGTTGAATTTATTTAACAATTAATTTTTTTTTAATTAACCACCTGCTGCAATAAGTAGAGCACTTACCACATTTTTAATGTTTAAATTAAAATAATACGAGAATGTACAAAAGTGTATTTAAAAATATAAAAGATATTGTTAAGTAATTTCGTACAATGTTATTGTTTAAAATTAAATTTAAAAAACTATCTTCAAAATAGAATAATAAGCGTATTAATAAATGGACTTTCGTAACTTTGTACTAAATAAAGTACAAATCCCATTCATTGTTTAATATACAAAAGTACATACATATCTACTTATTTAGTGCACAATAGGAACCATTTTGAAAATATCTAAAGAAGATGACTACATATCACGTGAATGGTCTATGAAAATAGAATGTGACATTACATCTACTTCATCCGATATTTAAACAAGTCTATACAGTGGTTGACAATACAATGGAAACTTTTCCAAAAACTCAATTAAAAGTTCAAAATCCAAAAAAAATAGAAAACAAAGTAAAAAGTATTTATTATTAGGGTATTGACAAAACAACGGAAACTTAGGTATCTTTTTGTTGGATATCCGTTGTTGTTTCTTATTTCTGCTTCATAGCGAGTCCATTCCCTTTGAGTCTATATTTTGCAATCTTTATGTAGTTAGTGGGATTGAGATCTATCGATTATTCAGATCTCTTCAAAACTTTATTGGATTGGGACAGCGAAAAAAAGGACGGATTGCAAAGTGTCCAAGGCTAATTGGTTTGTATAGGAGAAGTCTCAGGTCTTTAGTATGAGTGATAACATACAACTGCTCAATTAGATCATTTTTTAGAATGTGCGAAGAAGATATTGAGGAGCTAGAAATAGTAAAAGATACTTTGGGTAACTGTCCTAGATTACATGGTCTCAGTCAAAGCCGCCAAGGGTTTATTCCACGATGAATTAGGGGATATTGTTAGATATGATCTAGGCAATCTTCTAGGCTTTACCAGGGGAATTGGCTGGCTATTTTATACGAGTGTTGGGACAATCCCCGTCTATACTTATTTTCTGTCCTTCATACCGTGTTATCATTTCGTCTTAGTTCTTTCATTTCATTTCCTTTTTTTCTTTACAAATAGATCCTGGATCCGAGTTTTAAAATTATAATTATTCTTCTGAGAAAAAGATGAATCACGAGTAGGTATTTTTTCAAAATGCTTGTCGAAAAGTTACATGGGAATTTGTTTCTCATGATATAATCAGTGATGATGAAAAATATATGGATGAAGGTTTGTCTGAGGCATATTTGTATTTTATGCATAACGTAATGCATGAATTTCATTCAGCATTGATAGCCCTAGAAAGTGATTCCTGTACAATGAGTAATTTTTTGAAAATCGGTGAAAATATGAGTTTTATGGAAGCATAGTTGTAACAACTTTAAAAAAGATTTCATCTTGCGAAACAAAAACAAATATGAGCAAATCAGTTTTTAAGAAATGATATTACGTACTTAGAAATGATATTACGTACTTTATCAGAGCTTCCGAAAGTTTTAGAAATATCAAATATAATTGACAGCAAGCCTTTGATAATTTGTCGAAAGATATTCTAATACACAATATATGGTCCATTTTAATGAGATGAAAATAACTTAAAAAATTTCTATAAATTGATCTCGTTCGTATTTTCCATACCAATTGGAATTAATTTTTGGGAAAGGATTTTTAGTATTTTAAATTACACTGTGGGACAGCTCAAATCGTCGGGGTTTCTGTCCACCGGGAAAAGTTAGATCGGAGAAAAAAGTAATACGTGTCCAGGCATGTCATTATGAAAAACTGATTTTTCAGGCTCCCAATCATTGAAAACCAAAAATAACACTTTTCTTTATTGACTATCTTGTAGCCGGCGTTGAGCTAAACAACTTTACTAAACATAACGATATTCGGACATTTGATGGTCAAAATGCATGAAAAAGGCAAACAAATTACAATTTCCCCTAAATGATACTTACTAACTTCGAATCGATATATCTCGATTCCTTGACCTGACCCAGCGAAACGCCGCTTCACGTATAACTTTTTTACGAAAATCACTTTTCCCGGTGGGCAAAACCATTATGTGATTTAAGTCACTGAAGTTTACGTTTCTTTGTTTTTATGGTACATATTAATTTTTTTATTTTTGTCCAGTTAGTTTTTAAAAATCCAGGTAAAGTTTTTCTATCGTCCAGTTATTTCATGTTTGTTATCTGGCAACCCTAATCACGAGCCTTACATTTTAAAATAATCAAAATATCAAGCAATCGACATCGTTTGCTACTCTAAACTTCTAGCCAACAAAACCAAGAAGTGACTGCTATTTATAATTTTTTCGCGTAGTTGACAGAATTTATTCATCAATATTTATATCGACTAATATCTTTTGGTTACTATTTGTATAATAAATTCGAAAAATTTGTATGCCGATATAAATATGCATTTCGAAGTAAAATATGACAAACAAATCGATGCCATTTTATAGCAAAATGTGTGATTCTGGTAGATAATTATTCTATATTGTATTTGGACGATCGAGAAAAAATATGCATTTGCATACAAATCTGCCGCTTATTTTGAAATACTAAAAAATTTCTGAAGAATTTTTTTAAATTGTGAGCTATTATTTGAATTTTTGGAAAATTTGCCATTTGTATAGTCGACTGTAGCATATATTCTAGATCCTTAATTATAACACACCTATTATTAAGTTGTGTGTAAAATTTAATAAAATTTTAAAGCAATCATGGTAGCACAGTATGATTTTTAGAATATTAAAGCCCTAGAACTATCATCAATTTATTATTACATTTGAACCTTTAAATAAACATCTTTAAAGTAAGCACGCATTATTGGAGTTATCAAATTTGTGAAACAACTAAAATATATGTATATATAAAACCAGTACAGTCATGATTCCTTCATAAATGATATAAAAAACCAAGTATGTATCCTTTTCCAAGGACACACAACTTGATGAAAATCTCGTGCCAAAAGACAGCTGCTAGAATAAACCAAAGCAAGTTTAATTTTTAATTGTGTTTAGTTTTGCAAGTAATAGCTGGCGTCTACTATACCAGAACAAAAAAATTAAATGAATGTGATGAACTTGTTTTTCGTTGGGCAACCAAATTAAATCAAAAACAAAAAAAAATCAACCACTTATACAGCATGCTGGCTGGCTGCCGCTTCAGTCATTGATAGTAATGGTGATAATGGTGGTGGTAATTTTTGTGCCTCGAATGTAACAATTCGTAGATTGAAAACGTGACTGTATGAAAGTACAGAAGTATCACACTAGTCAAATAATATCAATACAATTTGACTTGGTATTTTTTTTTAAGAAAAAACAAAATAGGTATTTACCACAAAAGAAACTAACATGTATGTATGTAGGTATAAAGTTTCTTTCTACTTACAATGTGTTCCCGTACAGTGTTATGAAATATTTGTAACTTGATGTCTGTTACTTCATCCTCTTCGTCCTCATCCATGTTGTTGAAGAATTTTTTTTGATATTTTTCACTAATAGCGGCCAGTTTAGTGCTTAGATTATACACAAATTTATAGCAAAAATAATTTGTTTTTGTTTAAAAAAGAACACTTTAACAATTGGATTAACACATAAACTACACTTTGCAGGGGTAAAATTTAACTATTTAATGAATTTTTTCTTTGACACCTCCCTCACAACAACAATATTAATCGAGCTAAAACACTTCTTGTTGTTATTGTATTTATATATTTTCACTTTTTTTAAAACTATTCTTATCACGTTTTTTAAGGATTTCTTTTTATACCTTTCCTCGTTTTGTTTGATTCGTTAAAATCTTGGTTTTGCCCTTTCACCTATAATTTTCGATATCTATTTTATGGATTTATTTTCATATTTTATTTTTTGTCCACCAACTGATAAGAAAAGTTCACTTTTATTCTTTCTATTCATTTAATTTTGTTGACTTTTTCCAATTTGTTTGTATATAATTTATTCCGAATTATGTGTATCGTAATTTTTTTTTATTATGAAAATTGTGTTAAAACAAGTCTTCTCAAATGATTTTGACCAAAAATCATTTAACTAAAACAACTTTTCCGAATTTTCACAGCAACGCGTACAGAATTAAACTAAACTTCTGCTAAAATACACAAAAAGAAATTTTTACTACAGCTGATTTTATTGTTGTAGAAAACTGTTAACTTTTTAGTACAAACTAAAAATAAAAAATAGTATTGCCATATCTATGAATTTTCCTAGAGTTGCAAAGCATTAGTATAATACTACACTACTACGTATGTATCATTAAAGGTTGTCCACACGCGCAACAAAATTGATAATTTTGTATAATTGCATTTCTTGTTTAATTCCTAATTTAATTCTCAAATATAGGTATTAGGTTCTATAGCGGTCCGTATAAAAAATCCAGACGGCCGCGAAGAAGAAAATAATGTCCTGTCACAATAATCTACTGCGATACTTCAAAATACTTGATATTCATATGTTACGGACCGGTTGCACAAGCGAGGTTTCCGACTAGCTCTTTTCTTTCGATGACTGCCAGGAGGTCCCAAACCTTCTCGACTGACGCGTATCCAAACATGAAAAAATAAACATCTGAAGAAACAGAAACTACCGAAATTAGAACATAACTTAACAAACACAAGAACCAATACGATGAGGCAGATGTTTTTCCCATTATTTGCCCTCCCAAACTAGCCAAAAAGAAATTGACCATTACAACTTGGTTTTAATGCAATTTCTGCAACAATGCAGAAATTGAAAGGCAGACAGACGAAGTTTGTGGGCGAGGGGTTGAAGAGGTAGAGTGTGTTTTACACAGGTTTAGGTTAGTTCAAAAAAGAATGAGAAAAATGTCTGCGTTTCAATTTCTGCATTGTAAAAGGGGACTTACCGGTCTACCATTGCCTAAACCTTAATTAATTAAGCCAACATATTTTTATTTTTTTTTTATTCCGGCCATCGAAATCAAGGTGGTACATGGCATCGTTCAGAATTATTCTTTTTCCTTTATTTAATATTTTCCCCCTTTTTCTTTACAGGCAGTAGTGGTGGCTCCAGATCAATTAGCTCCTCCCCAAGGAGTGGTGGCTCCAAAGTAATAGGCCCTTTCTCATTACTGGTATTAGAAATCCACTGGGATGTAGCAGGAGTGGTGGCTCCAGGTCGAATAGCCCCCCTTTGAGGGACATTTATGGTCAGGTGTCTAAGTGGTAAATAAACCTCATACCTCAATCGCAAGTGGAGTAGCTGCCAGACGGTTTGTCTATCCCACCGGCAACATTAGGGTTCTATAGCTGAAACAAAAAGTCGACCCTTCAACTTTTTCTATTTTTTAAAAAGTCGACTTTTCGAACTTCCGACTTTTGGTGATATATGAAAAGTCGACTTTTCGAACTTTCGACTTTTTAGTTAATCGACTATTTCCGACTTTCCATCTTTTTTCAACTTTTTACCATTTCTTGTAAAAAATAATTTGGCTTCTACTTTTATTGATGAGCCTCTTGTAATGTTTAGTAATAAAAATTAAATTTATCAAGGCGATAATAGTTAGAAGAATGTTATAAGAATTTTGTGCAGAAAAAAGCTTTATTTTATAAACATTTATTTATTATTACATATATTAACATACACTACAAAAATGCAAGTGTACCAAATTGCAATAGTTTTAGTATAATGTTACATTTAAATATTTTTTTTAACAATCTAAAAAGTCGACTTTTATCGACTATTCGACTTTTGAGATAAGATTATCGATTGTTCAACTTTTTTCAAGAAAAAGTCGATTGTTCGAACAATCGACTTATAAAACCCTACAACATATATTCAAATAACCAATAATTTAAATGAAATGCAACTCGTGTGCTAAATTTGATTTTGAATTAAGTAGTTGAAATTGAAAACTGTGGTAGACAATTGTAGCGATTACAATTTTGAATTCTTTAAAAAAAACCTCTGGCAACACTACTTTTTAGTACTGTTAACAATAACATTTCTGTCTTAGCAACTCATGTTATTTACCACAAATTTATATTTTGTTCATAAAATAGCAAACGTTTTTATAGAGAAGTGACAATAATTTGGAAACATAATGTCCGTGGTCATTGAAACCACAATCGGTGATCTTACAGTGGATCTATTTACCGAGGAGAGGCCTGTAGCTTGCTTAAATTTTATGAAATTGTGTAAATTAAAATACTACAATTATAATCTTTTTCACACAATCGAACAAGGTTTCATTGCACAAACGGGCGATCCGAGCGGTGCAGGAGATGGCGGCAGTTCGATATGGGGAGTTGTCGAAGGACATCATAAAAGATTCTTTGAAGCTGAAAGTTTGCCAAAAATTCATCATACGACGGCCGGTCTTTTGTCGCTGGTGGGAGCTGGAAAACATTTGGTGGGCAGTCAGTTTTTCTTTACACTGGGTGAGAATTTAACATCTTTGGATGGTCAGCATTGTGTTATTGGTGAGGTTGTAGAGGGTCATGAAGTGCTGAGACAATTGAATGAATCTATAGTAGATGACAATTTTCGACCTTATCAAGATATCAGAATAACCCATACGGTCATACTAGAAGATCCCTTTCCGGATCCTAGAGGCTTTCGAGAACTAAGTCGTTCACCCTCACCGAGTGCTGAGCGATTGAAAAATGGACGTATCGCTGCTGATGAAGATATTGATGACACCGATGGCAAGAGCATGGAAGAGATTCAGGAAATGCTGGCTGAACGTGAAGCCAAAGCAAGAGCAACAATTTTGGAAATAGTTGGTGATTTGCCAGATGCTGAAATGGCACCTCCAGAAAATGTTTTGTTCGTTTGCAAGCTAAATCCAGTCACGAACGATGATGATTTAGAAATCATATTCAGTCGTTTTGGAAAAGTTAAAGGGTGTGAAGTTATACGTGATCGCAAGTCTGGTGACTCTTTACAATATGCTTTTGTAGAGTTTGAAGACCAAAAGTCGTGCGAAGCAGCCTACTTTAAAATGGACAATGTGTTGATAGATGACCGTCGCATTCACGTAGACTTTTCGCAATCAGTGTCGAAAGTGCAGTGGAGAGGCAAAGGTAGAGGTATTGAAGGCGATAGCAAAGGTTTAGATTTTAATAATTTAAGAGACAAAGGAGACAAACGAAATGATGGCACAAGGAGAGATTATAAAGAAAGAAATATTAATTCAGGAGCAAGAAGGGATAGAGACACTCGTGAGAATCGTCTTAAAAGACAATCGCGGTCACGGGAAAGTATGACATCAGCTGAAAGGCGCAAGGCACGAGAAGAGCGTCATCGTGAACAAGACAGACAGCGAAAACCCCCAACTCGTAATCGATCATTAGAAAGAAGTGATAAAAAGGACAGAAGTGGCTACAACAGATCAGAAAAACAGCGCATAAGTTCTAGATCCAGATCTCGCAATAGATCAATTGAAAAAACCGACAGAAGAGAAAAAGTCAGAGGTCATTACAATAGAACAGAAAACGACAAACATGAAGATAGATCTCCACCAAGACAACGCCAAAATACTTACGTAGATAAAAGATACAATGACAGATATAATTCAGAAAGAAGATCTAGACAGTCTCCACAATCAAATCATAATAGACATAAATCATCAGAAGACCGGCAATTGGATAGAAAGAGAGCATACAATTCTACAGAGTATAATAAAGAAAATGGTGCCACATCCTCGAAGAAACACAAAAAGCTGGAACAAAAGAAAAAGTCAAAGAAATCAAAGCATGAAACTAGCAGCGACGAATCCTCTTCTGACAACGACTCATCTTCTTCGTCTGAAACAAATTCTAGCGCTTCAGACAGCTCCTCGGAGGAAGAACGAAAGAAAAAGAAAAAATCTAAGAAAACTAAACAAAAAAAGAGCAAATCAAAGAAAAGTAAATCTAAAAAACATAAAAAATAAAGCGAACAAAAAATATATTTTTTTTAATTACTAAAATTTTAATATAATAACAATATAGGTCAAATAAATTTATGAAACTATTTTTTTTCTACTGGAGCAGCCCCGCCACAACAACCGCTCTCATTGGCTGCAGACGATTTGCCCTTGCGCCGTTTTGGTATCTCAATATCAGGATTGAAAGGGAAATTTTCCAGTCGTGTAGTTTCAGGAGTAATTCGCAACTCTAAGAAAATTCACAAGTTAAATTTAAGACAATCAGTTTTCGTTTTCAATAACTTACCGTAAACACCCTCGTCTTTCTTTTTGGCCTGTATTACATTTGTTCGTAGCTCCTTGTCCACATCTAAAGCTAATTGCAGCATCTATAAAAATATTCTCCACTGGTAGACTTTAACAACATTTATTTAATAAATTGCCTACCTTTTTCACATTGTCCACATTAGTTTCAGTCATATTCTTTTTGAATCGTTCATTTATTTCCTTACGTCCAGCCTCCAAAGCTCTATCGTCTCCGGCAAATATATTCTGCCTTGTGCGATGTAATTTTTTAAATGCATTTATTACCTAGAATAAATTCCGTAATTTTAATTAATAATTTTATTAAAAATATTGTTACAAAAAGTTACCTCACGTCTAATTTGCGACATTTTCGATTCCAAAAAAAAGATGTTTGTTGTTTGTGTAATTGTCAGCTGTTTTGTGTTATTCTTATGGTTTCAGAACCACTGGAATCTTCAGTGTAAAAATGCAGAGTTGTTGCATTATCGTACTTTGTTTTTTAATACTATATATCTCCCATTATTGATTTGATTGAAATATGTATGTAATTTAAATTTGAATAAGCTAATTTAAAAAAAATAACTAGTTCGGTAGTTATAATACATATTTATTAATCTGAGATCAATATAGTTTAATAATGTTTGGGTTGCACACTTTTGGTAATAAATACATTAGGTTAATTATACTATTTTTCAATTGTTGCTTAATTTTTTATACAACAAAATATAGCGAAAAAATTGTCTGAAGTACATACTGTCATATTAATTAAAAAAATCAAAAAAGTTTTTGATTTTGCCAAAAACAATCAAAAATTTTATATATTGAGTTACAAAATATTTATTTTGATAGATATCCCCCTCGCATCGCACTAAGCGACTAAAAAGGTCAAGGAAAAGACCCAAGCTTTCTTTTGAAAAATAAAATAAAAAAGGCCCATTTTGAAAAAAAGTTTTTGATTTCGGAAAAAAAATGTCAACAATTTTTTTTTTCGAAAGATTGAAGAAATAGCTATCTAAACTATTTGGGACAGTTTGCTAAGAACAATAGGTATTAAGTTACATGGATGAGAAAAAACACCTGTTTGGCCGAAATGCCAAATTTTGACCCCCTCTAACTCAGAGTTCTTGTTGTGTCTGAATTACTCTCCAATAGGACTTGATGCAAATTTCATCCCGATCGGAACACATCGATTTCTAAAGTTGGTTCACTTGACATGAAACTGAAATTACGGAATTTTCGAATTTTTCCAAAAAAACCGTAAAATGCTAAAAGCGTAAATATCCACAAAAATAAATATTTGATCTCAATGTTTTGATATCGACTTTTATTATGGTATAACTTCTAAACCTTTTTTTAAATGTTCTACTGTTTGCAGAAATTCTGAAATAATTATTTTCAATATTTATTTATTTACCCAGCAATTTATTAGTAATATTACAAAAGCAAAATCGTTTGCAAAAACGATGCAGTTTGCTTCTTACTTGCATTACATTTTCAATACTTTCAGTTAATTTTCGAATACATACATACGTTTTTTTTATTATTGTAAAGATATTATATATGAATTTATTAATTTTAATCTTAATTTGTTTATAATAATAATTTGTTTGGATATATTTTAAAACAAAAAAACTACATTTAATATTTCTTATTGTTTTTAATAAATACAATAAAATATAGAAGCTATTCTTTGGATTCACTAATTATGAATTAAATAAATTTAGCTTGGCTATAATTTGAAAATAATTCTAATTAAAAAATAGTTATAATTGTATGTTTATGTTATGCATGCTTAAAAAATAAAACTTAAAGTATACTGCGCTCACTTGTGTTATTTTGATTTGTAAATTTAAAGGACGAAATATGCGATTATAATCAAAAACTCTTAATTTTAAAATGTTTCATGAACTGTCGTGATAAATTTCCATTCACAAACAATTTCTAACTCGATATTAAGCAATAATTTTTTTCGTCATGAATACGTTAGTTACGATTTTGCTTTTTAACCTACATATATGAAATGTATTATTTATCTATGTATTTATATTAAAGCAGATAGTTAATTAAATGGAATATTGTATTAGTTGTTTTTGTAGATTTTTTACAATTGTGACAAAAGTGATTTTAAGATACGAGTATATTGAAAAAAATTGAGAGTTGTGTAATCAGTTAAAAATATAGTTGAACCAAAAGATTCCTCCTAAGGTGACCAACACACATGCATTAACCAAACTTAATAAAAAAGTTTCCCTAATTTTGTTCACCAAAAAACTTATTTTTTAGTTATTTTAATAAACTCACCAACTCTCCAGACCAAGGCGAATTTATACATGGTAGATGTTGTGGCGAATTCAGGTAAATTCGAGTGAATCAAAAAATTGTGTATAAATACATGGACTAGCCATGACGCATTAATTAATATTAATTCGAATTGTATAAGGCGAATTTAACAACGTCACACATAGCATGTGCGAATTCATCGGGAGCCCAACTAATTATATATTTTGTACGTTAAAATGGACCGAACGCTTGTATGTCAAACTTCATATATACAAAACTAATGAATTTGGCTGAATTTACTTGAATTCAACCATGCTATCTCCTTGCTAAATTCGTCCTTGCTCCATATCAATTCCAATTTATAAAAGGTGAATGCAGTAGCGAGTTCATGCAAATTCTAGCGGATTTTTAAGTTATTATATAAGAAGTTTTACGTTCACAAATAAAGCTCTTAATCTTGAGAATGTCAAACTCCATATATAAAAAATAAAAGGATTCGCTAATTTCGCCTTTTTATCTTGTGTAAATACGCCTTGCTCCAGACGAGGCAGTTGTATTATTGGTGGATGAAAAATTGAGCCCATTGATAAAGATGTGCCGCTCTGAAATATAATCTCTTTTTCAGTGATTTAATTTAAAGGGTATAGCAGTTCTCCAACAACAGATTACAATTGCAAAAACATCAAAAGAAAATACTTTTTGTAATTGCTCTGTGGCTGATAAAGATAAAGAACTGTTACTACTTTTTAATTGAATCGCTTAAAAAAGTGATTTAAACTGAGCTATACGATTCTACCCATTAACATCTCCCAAAATATTCTCTATTATATAGATCTATCTCCCAATAAATCAAACGATATCGAAACGACTAAATTTTACTATTTCTTATATCGTTTTTCTGGTCAATTATGATATCGTTTTCGCTAATATAATATCCAGTCATAACGATATTAATATCGCCAATTGATTTTTTAAAATATTATAGTTCTTTGATTTATTGGGCTGCTTAATAGCACAAGCACTAAATCCTTGTTTCTTATACTTATAATGTAATAAATAAATCAATCCTATTAGGATTATTGTATTTATATAAAAAACGTTGTGCATAGAGCCAGAAATCAAACAGTAACTTATTAAATCTAAATAAATACTACTTCATTAAGCCATTAAATACTACGGAACATTTAGAGCGAAAGTTCACAATAACACTATTCATAAAAATACATTTTTTAGGACCGACTCTAACAAACAGTTTTCAAACATGATCCATAACCACAATTTACAAAATTTAAATATATGAACAAAAAGTATTAAAATTTATTCTCAGTAGTTTAAAAACTCTTTTTATGACACAAAAAACCGTAGCTAGTTAAAGTAGTCCATTCAATAACCTTGCATTGTAGACTAGTAAGTATTGCCTCACGCAATCACCAATTTATGTACTAAATTTTTTATAGATTTTTGAAAATGGCTGAGACATATCTCCAAATATAAAGTGTACGGGATCACGAGTACATTTGATTAATTGAAAGAGCAAAGAAATTAATTGATAAGTCACCATAATAATGGCGTATATAGATAAGACATAAGATAAGCCTAGGGTATACTCATCAAATACTTCACTGCAATCGTCTGGCATTGTGATAGGTATATTCCAAATGCGACCAATTAGCATGGGGTGACATATAGCGGTAAGCGTTAGGTAGACTCCAAATGCCAGTGTTAATATGCCCATAATTATGCTAGCCGTATAGTATGACAGATTGTATTGGCCGATGCAACAATCCAACCAGTAGCTGTGATGACTATGCAACATTATGCATGCATTGCATACATGACAGTGTATAGTACGAGCCGAGACATACTTTCGACAATTATGACACATATTTGTTTGATGCTGATGAGTTCCACGATTGTGTAGGGATTTGCGTGGGGAATCATTATCTATCAATAGGGCTGTATGAGCAGCTGCTTCTTCTTCCTCCTCGGCTGCTGTAGCTTCTGAAATATCAGCTAGATCATCTTCGTTAGATCTGGATGGCACATCATGACATGCCATTGAATTCTTTCGCGACAACCATATCAAATAAAAGGTTATACAGGCCATCAACACCAATATAAAGTTTTCCTCTGGCAATAGTTCCAACAAAGGCAGAGCAAACTCTAGACCCACAATCAAATACGCCACTGACCATATCATCCACATGCAAAAGAATTTTGTTTTCACATGGTTGCGTTTTACAAAATGATGGGCATAGGCCAAAAATACTACACATGCACCCAACATTATGTACGATGTTATCTCATTTAAAGCAGCCAAACCAATAACCAAGGGATATACCACACCTGGTATGACCGCTTCCATGGAAATACGTTTGGCACCACCGCGCCATGGTATACGTAATCTATCTTGGAATGTTAATAGCATGTTTTGTTTATTCTGCGTATTTACCCGTTGACACGTTATAAAACTGGTAAAGGCTAAATCAAAGTCCAAACAATTACAGCAGCAGGCCAAAATGTGGTTTCTTTGTTGATGCTGATCCAAATATTCACAGCAACAAAGACGTGTCCTATTTGGGGAAATATTTTCCTCTTCTTCGGCTTTTAGAGCTACAGCTATATAATCACAATTGGCCATTATTCAAAATGGTAGCATTTCGTATAGATTTTTTATCCATAGAAATATTTCCAAAACAAAAAGAAATCAAAATCCAGGCAGCATGAAAATATTAAAAAACATACACTGTAATATTAAGAAAAAGTACTTCTGTTTTCAAAACCAAATTAAAATGTTTACATTATACAAATATTGGACGAAATGTTTATATTCTTACATTTATTTAATAGATAAATAATGTAGTTTTTCACAACGAAAAAATATATTTTTTAAGTACCGAAAATATACAAAACACATCCAACCACTATTGTTGTGTGTACAACACAGGGAAGCAAATCATCTGTTTAGTTATTGAAGGCATGCCAGATTTTTCAATTTATCAGAATTTTAATGGGTTTGAACTTACAAGATCATGTAGAAATAAATTTGCTAAGTTCAGAATTATACAAAATATAATAAACCACTAATAATATCTGTCAGTATTTTTTCAGTAGTATTTGAGTCTATTATGAAATGGAGCCTATTTTGAAATCATGACCTATTATTTATTTATTAATTAATTATGAACTGATCATAAAATTTTCCAATAGGTCATCAAAATAGGTATTTTTGTGAGATGATTTCGTCGTTGGAGTGATCTGATCACCTACTCTCTCTCCGTTGAAATATAATTCTCTAGAAAATATAAGACTCCAGCTCTACAAAAGATATAGTCCATTAAAATTTTTTTCTTAAAAATATAATGAAAAAATAAAATTGAATTCATCATACAAATTTTATTCCATACTTTTTGCATAAAATTCTATGAAATAGAAACTTTTATTATTCAAACTCTAATGGGAATTTTCCATTAGGAAAATAATCACCCTTATCGCGGTTGGCGTATGTGATTTACGCCTACGACAGTTTCGTACTAGATTAAAGAAACAGGTTACATTTTATCTTTAATCTAGTACGAAACCGTGGTAAGCGTAAAACACATATGGCACAGTTACACATTCAATATATCTTGTGATATTTGGATCGCGATCTGGATTTCAGAATATTAGGTTATTCAGCAATACATCGATACTGCATGCTACAAAATATACATATATTGAACGTGTAGCAGTGCTCATACGCCAACAGCGATAAGGGTGAATTTGTTCGCGCTGCCGCAGCGCAGTAGATCCAGATGTTGCCACTGTGTCGTAATAAAAGCCATTTATGGCCGTTGCTACACCGACAGTGCAGGCAGTTGTAAAAAGGTTACCATGCTATTTGAATTCTAACAAAAAAACACAAATTGCGGTCTAGATATTGAACCATATTGGAAAACAAATTCACGGCGGCATCTACTATTTTAACATTATCGGTGTTATCGAAAACACGAAGAAAACATAATAAAAATATGAATTCTGAACGGAACAAAATACTTTGTTAAATAATTAAATTTATAGAAATAGGGTTAGGTTAGGTTAGGTTCCATGGGTAGCCACTCTTCAAGCAGCTCACTTGGGTCCATTCAAAACTGATCCCATTGTGATACCCAAGGGGTAAACATCTTGGTATTAATTATACGTCCGTTGTTTCCAGGCTAAACCAACCAGATTCTCTGATGAAAGAGTAGATTCGTCTAAGACTTATCCTTGATAGCTCATCTAAGCATGATAGGAATGGTGTTCCGAAGATACGTTCCCTCAGATTTATCAGAGCCGGGCATTGACAGAATAGGTGTGACACCGTCTCATCCTCTTCTTCATTATGGCAGCTCCTACAGTAGTCATTATACCGTAGGCCCAATCTCCTAGCATGTGTCCCAATTATACAGTGTCCTGTAATGAAGGAGACAATTAGCCTTATTTGCTCACGACGAAATTCCATAAGTAGATTCGTCCTGCTGGCATCATATACGGGCCAAGTAGACCTCGTTGTAACACAGGAAGACTCATTGGTCCACCTGCTTTGTGCAGATTCATATAGTGTCCGCTGAACAGCCATCTTGCATATAGCAAGGGAAATACCAGAAAAGGGGTCGATCTCATCATCATCCATCATCGCCCCCATTTTGGCCAGTTCGTCAGCTATACAATTACCCTGATTACCATCATGGCCAGGGACCCATATAAGCGTTATCCTAGAATGTCTCGCTATCTCATTAAGGGATACCCGGCATTCCTCGGTTAACCTAGATGTCGTAAAGACACCCGCTATTCCTTTAACGGCAGCCTTGCTATCGGTAAATATACATATATCACCAGATATTTGATAAAACCTCAGCCAGTTGGATGCACGTTTAATGGCCGTAATTTCCGCCTGAAGAGCCGTACAGAAGTTAGGTAGCCTGAAATAGGATTTAATCCCATAGTTCTCAATAAAGAAACCACCACCGACCCTATTGCCCCTCTTTGAGCCATCAGTGAATACCCTTATGACATCATCAGGGGGTAAGAGTCCGCGCTGCCATGAATCCCTATTCGGGATCTTAATATGGAAATGCATATCGAAAAATGGTTTTGCGATGCAGTAATCGACATTACTATGTAAGTACCCATAGTAGTTCAGTATCTTAGAGTGCCCATGATCTTTACCATACCACGAACATCCAGCATTTAGTCTCACAGCAGAGTTGAGAGCCATTTGTATCACCATCAAATCAACTGGTAACCAGTTCAGGATAGTAAAAAGTGCCTTAGAGGGGGTAGTCCTTATAGCGCCTGTAATCAGTATCGCAATAGTCCTGAGAACTCGTTCCACAGCCTTACGGTGAGTAGCATTATCCAAGGCGTGCCACCACACCAACACTCCATAGAACAAGATGGGTTTAACAACTGCTTTGAAGATCCAACTGATACCCTTCGGCATAATACCCCAGTTTGTACCAATTGCCTTCTTACAGGAGTAGATGGCTACATAAGCCTTGTTAATCCTGTTTTGAATATTCAAATTCCAGGACAATCTTTTATCTAGAATGATGCCAAGATACTTCGCATTATCTCTAATCTCAAGACTGATTCCATTCAGTCTAGGTGGTCTGAAGTCATCGATCTTATACCTCCTAGTGAAGAGAACCAGTTCCGTTTTTTGTGGGTTCACACTAAGTCCACATGAAATACTCCACTCACTCAGTGTACTTAATGCTGATTCCATACAACTGGATATTGTATCCAGAAATTTACCAGATATAAAAACTGCAACATCATCAGCATATGCGACTGTCTTGATCCTTCTGTTATCCATCCTGATCAACAGGGAGTTCATAGCCAAATTCCACAGAAGTGGTGATAAAACACCCCCCTGCGGGGTTCCACGATTGGCCACTTTTAAAACACTTACACCACCTAAAGTAGCACAAATGACTCTATAACCGAGTATCTTTTCGACTAGTCGGCGAACACATAGATCAATTCCCAGTTCATCCATCGCAGATAGGATGGCATCGGGCCTGACATTATTAAAAGCTCCTTCAATATCGAGAAAGGCAACAAGTGAATACTCCTTATGTATTAGCGACTCCTCAATGGAGCCAACTAGCGAATGTAGAGCTGTTTCCACAGATCTGCCTTTGGAGTAGGCATGTTGGGATTTAGAGATGAGTTCCGACGGAATGGTCATTCTCAGATATACGTCAATCACCCTTTCTAGGGTTTTCAGCAGGAAGGATGCAAGGCTAATTGGCCTATAATCCTTTGGTTTAGTGTGAGTCGCCTTACCACCTTTAGGAATGAAGACTACTCTGCATCTCGTCCACCATGTGGGGATATAGGTCCATCTAATACACGCTGTGTATATGCTAATGAGCCATGGTACAACTATTTCTTCGTTCTTTTGAAGATCAGCAGGAATAATGCCATCCGGCCCAGGAGATTTAAACGGGTCGAAGCTTTTGATTGCCCATTGGATTCTATCCCTGTTTATCGGAACAGAGTTATCACCCGGAGCAACAGAATCGGCAGCCCCATTCATAGTCTCATCATCGACTGGAAGGCAACCTGGAAAATGAGTATCTAATAGGACCTCAAGTGTTTCACTACTATTCAGAGTCCATCTACCACAGGGTTTCTGGATATAGCTCGGTACAACCGGTGAAGTTGATAGAATTTTACGTAATCGGTTAGTCTCAGAGGATCCTTCCACGCCGCTACAGAAGTCCCTCCAGGCTTTCCTTTTCGCATTCCTCGTAAGGTTCTTAAAGTGGTTCACTGAGGACTTATATTCCGGCCAGTTACCCAGCCTCTTTGCCTCGTTGAACAATTTACGACACGCCCTTCTTGCGTGTGCAATCTCAGGGTTCCACCAGGGTGGCTTATTCCTACCCCTGCAGATATTCGGCTTACAGGCCAAATTAGTAGCTGATTGGAACGCTTCTGTAAGTGCCTCAACTGCTACCTCAATATCGTCCCTATTTTCAATAGTGGGCGGGTTTGGTAGAGACCGGGAGAGTACATCACTCTGCAACTCCCAATTGGTCTTCCTCCTATTTAGAATGGTATTATCATTCCTATAAGTTACACTGATATTGAAATCAATATATAGATGATCAGAAAAAGAGCAGTCGTCGGAGACAGCCCAATTGTTAATCATACTGTGGTGCTCAGCACTCACAAGTGTTAAGTCTAGTACCTCACTTCTGTTTGAAACAATGAAGGTAGGTTCTGAACCTCTATTAACTACTTCCAAACTACTATTAAGTATGAAACTGAAAAGACTCTCACCTCTTGTGTTGGTGTCGCTGCTACCCCATACAATGTGGTGCGAGTTAGCGTCAGCACAGATAACCAATGGTATCCTGGACTCATTCGCCTTTTTCACAGCACTACGGATATCATCGTTTGGTGGATGCTCCCCGTGGTCATGCGCCATGTAGCTGGATATCAGCCATAACAAACAGCCTTCATTAGTTTCCCATGAGACTGCTACTGTATCTTCATTACTGTAATCAGACAGAATGAAGATTTTCAAAGAGCTTTTAGCCAATATACAGGATCTAATTTTACCTGCGCCTTTAGCGAAGTAGAGCTTATAGCCCTTCAAACATAGTCCACAGATACGGTCCTGATGGACCCAAGGTTCCTGGACCATGACTAGCTCCTCCCCGTTCTGAGCAATTCGGAGGAGCAGTGCAGCTGATGCTGCTTTAGAGTGGTGAAGGTTTATCTGGGTCACCCTCACCATGCTCCATTTTTACAATAGTGACGTCGGCGTCCTCCTGGTCAGAATTCAGGAGGGCGTCCTCGTCCACCACCTCATCCATCCGTTCAAAGAATGTACCAACTAGTTCAGAGACTGAGTTGGTATCTTCAGTGTCGGCTGGATCAGTGGCGTCATTGCAATCCATGCCCTCTTCCGAGAGCATGGGCTTTACATCACCTGAGGATGTATCGCCTTTGTTGTCGCTACGGTAGACACGCAGGATGATCGTACCAAATCCATAGTAGACCTTCCCTTGTGCCTTCCTTAGCGGCCCCAAAGAGTCCTTATTCAGGACAACGATCGCTTTCCTTGAAGAGCCCTCAGCGTCCGTAACCTTAACAACTTTCCAGTCTTGAGTTGGAAGCTGTGGGTTACAGCACTGAAGGATCTCCAAGATCTCCTCCGGGCTAGATGGCTCAGCTGGTATTTTAGCTATGGATCTAGGCTTTCGGGGTATCTCACTCACAGATACCACCTCAAGCCTAGACCCCGGCCAAACCTCACCCAGTGATGCGACGGCAGTCTTTAGTAGCAACGCTGAGCGTTCATCTACACAAGACATAAGTTTTACGTGACCCTGGTACCAACCAGCGTCATCGCATTGTGGAGGAGTGCCTGGGATCTCTTTGAGAACTTTCCAAAACACCCCTACCAGTTTTTGCTTCACCATATCCCAATTCAATTGAGATATGGATCCGTCATTCGCACTCCGGTCGATAACCGCCCTAACAAGACTGTCTTTGACAATCTCGCTAAAGGATTTAGCTAACGACCTTTGTGCCGCTTTGGGACGTTTAGGTCCCGGTTGCTGGCTCTTGGTCGCTGTATCCTCCTCTGAACGTTGCCGTTTAGGCCCCGCTGGTAATTCAGCAGAAGGAGGAGCGGTCTTGAGACCAGCAATATAGGCTTTCGCCCAGGAAAGCGAAGCTTGTTGCTCCTTAGTGAGGTCCTCGACTTTTTTCGAGCCAAGTGCCTCAACAAAGCGGTAAGCGGAACGCCTGGTGGTAGCAGCCCTTCTAGCAGGGTTTTTATGCCTGGGGTTAGTTTCAGAGCCGGGATTGGCCAGGGGTGATGCGTCTTCAGGACAGGAGGATTCCTTCACAAGACCTGAGCGCACAATTGGCATATGGGAAGCATCCGTGAGGGGCGACTTAGTCGCTTCCCCCTTAGAGGCACCCGAAACAGGGGATTTAGCCGCCTTGACGACTTGGGCTTTCGCGGCTTTGGAGGTACTTGGAGAGAAGTCCAGAGGTACCTCGCCGCTTAGGTCACTACCACCTATTGCCTTGGATTTTTTACAATCAGCCAATCTGGGTATGCCAGATTGACCTCTTGCGAAATAGGGTTATGTTTTCAATTTACATATGTATGTATATAATAATATAATCGTGTAATGGTTGGATAGAAATTGATTAAACAAATGTTTATTTTAGCTCTTACAAAATAGCATGTAATGTAAAAAAAAACGTTTGCTGAATAGTTGTTTCGATTATTATGTCCAATATGAATTTAACTATGTACATATGGAATTGGAATAAAAATTTTAATTTATTGTAATTCAAATATTATTTTATAAAAATTGATTTCGAATATGGCGGTAAACATTTTATTGTTATTTTCTTCCAATTTTGATTATTTTGTTTGTTATTTTAATAAAATATTACATTATGGGGACGATTATGATATCATATTAAAACGTTCTCAAATATTTTACTCCCAATAAAATAAATTAATAAACCACAAACATTTGAAAAAAACTTAAAACAGAAATCATAGATGACAACTAGATAGGTAACTGAGAGCCATAAACCTAAGTATGTTGTCAAAAACCTAATTCATGAGATTGTATTACCATGTATTTTGTTATTGTATCACCCGTATGTGTGAAAAGAGAGTAATTTTTTCCACTGATATTTTTCTCTCCTTCTGTTCTATGCGTTTATTCTATGACAGAAACAATTTAATTTAAACATTTTCAAAAAACATGCGAAAACAAAATATGTAAATATAAAATCTGTTTAAATTGTGGGTAATAAATACGCGTACGTATTTCAGTTATATTGTGAATTGAAAAATTAAAATATATATTTGCAAACAAAACATATACTTGTGATTCGAATAAAAATTTATAAATTTGATTTGCGTATGCTAGTTTCCTTTTCTTTCAGGATTTTATCTTATTTTAGCGAAATTTTTTATTTACATACGTTTTTATTGAAAATTATGATAGCGAAAACGATATCATAATTTCCTGGAAGAACGATATTAATAGGTAATGTACACTTTAGTCCATAAATACTATCGTAGATGATACGAGAATCATATATGATAGTTAATATCACCTATATGATATCGTAAATATGAATATGCTTGAAAGTTTTAATGTTAATCATCTTAATAATACCTTTAAGAATAAAACATTTTAATTTGCATTGGTCGCTACATTAGAAATGTTAATATCCTATATGATATCGTTATAATAGCGTTTGGTTTATTGGGTTTGGAAATTCAGAAAATCTGTTCAAATCCGGGAAATTTTTAATACTAAATTAGCCAAAAACCAGTAAATGTATGTACATATTAAATCTTATATTGGGTAAAGAAATTTTTTAAATTTCAATGTATATAAACTAATTTAAACCAATATTATTGTTATTATTTTCTCTAAATATGAATATCCTTGGAAGTTTTAATGTTAATCATCTTAAGAATTAAAAATTTTAATTTGCATTAGTCCCTATGTTAGAATTGTTAATTTTCCTGTCTTACCCTGCAGCCACACGATCAAGTTTTTCTTGATAGTCTTTTACATAACTGGCTATCAAAATTTACAAAAATTTAAAGCTGTGACGTAGGCTGCACGCAACTTGAAAACAATTTTAGTACAAATTGTCCAAAAAAATGTAATCAGCTGTTTTCTTGATTGAAAATTGAAACACTAACTTGAATGAGAAATTGAATGCAAGTTCGTTTCAATTCTTAAAAGTGAGAGTGTATTAGTAAAAAAGTATGAGTGTATTGAAACTTTAAAGGCAAAACTTGATCGTGTAACCACCAAGTTAAATAAATATATTAAATAAAAATATTTATTCGGCTGTGCCGATTCTTATATACCCTTCACCAAATTATACTTCAAAATACAAATTTTAAATATTTTTTAAACAAAATTCATTTTTTTCCAAAGTTGTTTTTTTAATATTTTGGAAATTTTTTATTATTTTTTTATTTTAATTTTTAAAATTGAAAAAATTATTTTTTTTAAATTTAAAAAAAAAAATTTTGTTTTTAAATTTTTTTTGGTAAAAACATATTTTTTCCGATTTTGACCTATTGTAGGTCCAACTTACTATGGTTTTATATACGGTCTTTAAAATATCTATCATTAGATATCCATATTGTCTATATTTATGACTTAGTAATCCAGATATAGGTCAAAAATCGAGATTGTCCTGGTTTTTTTCTCATACCTCAGCCATTTGTGAACCGATTTTGTTGACTTTAAATAGGAAACTTCTCGAAAGCATGTCTGACAGAATTATTGAAGATTTGGATCCCGTAGATATCTGGGTTCTTCAGAATATTGATTTCAACAGACAGACGCACATGGCTTAATCGACTCCGCTATCTATAAGGATCCAGAATATATATACTTTATAGGGTCGGAAAATTATATTGTGGAAATTACAAACGAAATGACAAACTTATATATACCCTTCTCACGAAGGTGAAGGGTATATAAACGTATAAATAAACATATTTCCGGGAATTTTACTGTTTTACCCGATTAGGAACCCTAACACTTTTACATATATATATATGTATGTACCACATTTTCGAATTAATGAATTCAATTTGAAATATAAAATAAAAAATAATTTTCTGAAATGATTGGAAAACTGAAAAAAGTGGAAAATTAAATTTGTACGAGATTTATTGCCGCATAATTTGATTCGATAAACAAAAACATTTTCAAATTACAGTGTATAATTCATACAAATTCACAAATTGGGGTTTGTGTTAACCACCCAGTCCGTACACAATCAACATCATCTCATATACATATATTTTAACCGTTACAATTTTCTACAGGTGCTGAAATGTTATCAAAAGCGAACAAAATATAAACAAACCCCTAAATCAAACTCAGTACACAAAAAAAAATAAGAATACAGGATCAAAAAGGAAGAACAAAATGATACTGCCACAAAAAGTCAACACAACAACATCTGTTTAAAACCTCCCTTTAAGTTTTTTTTCACAAAAATTGTCAATAATACTCTCAACTATCAAAAAGGATATTGATTTTTCACTGAAAACGACAATAAACGAATGTAACAGAAAAAAATCTTAGTTGAATCATACTTTTGCTAAAGCGGTGCAGAAAACAAGTTCATAATTTCTTAAAATAAAACAATTTTAATTAAATATTTCCAAAGAAAAAACTATCAGAAAATACATACAACATTAATGAAAAGGTTTATAAGATAAAAGTAAACACTACTTAAATATTAAAAACCAAAAAAATAAATTAGTATATTTTAAATTTAGTGAAGCCTTAAGTTTAGTTTTTGAGCAAAAAAAAAAAAACTACTTTGGATATATAAATAACAAACAAATTGTATGTTCTCGGTAACCTCCATATCCAAAAGTGTTTTATTTGTGTAATTCTGTGTGACGTAAAACAACAACAACAATAGCAACAAAATACAATGGCACTGGATTTTGTAGCCACCTATAAAGTTTTAGTTCTTGGTGATTCCAATGTCGGTAAAACTTGCATCGTACACAGATATTGTGATGAAAAATACTATGACACATACATCTCTACCATTGGTGAGTAGCCTACTTATTTTTCTTTTCAGCTTTTCAATTGTCCTTTTTATCCTATGCATACAAAGTTGCACTGTGCAAATAAATAATTAATTTATATTCTTAATTTTATGGATTTCCTTGCAATTTTATTGTGTTCATCTATGTAGTGCTATTGACATTAAATTTAATTAGAATTCGAGAAGATAAATGAATAATGTTTTTTTATATGTAGCAATGACAGATAATGTTGTAACCAATTATAAAACTAGGAATGGGCGAGTGGAATTTTTTGATGTTTCTTTTGTATAAATACATACGTAGATTGTATAAACAAATTTATGAAAATAATTGTACATTAATATACCCTACATTATTTCTAATCTGTTATAACTTCGTGCAGATGTTTGCAAAACTAATAATATTATGTACAAAAAAGTTGGACCTGGCCACGAAAACAATTGCTGTGGTCACTCCCTAAACGAAGTGAAATCACTCATTCCGTCAAATTTGATCTTAACACAAATAAATATTTTTTATTATAATAAAACCCTTATCTACTTTACTCTTTTCATACCCTAAAAATACTACAAATTCTATTAATTGTTTACGTCCCTAGTACAAATCCTTTTGAAAATGGCTGAAATCGGACCATAATTTTACCATCCTTCCGGAACTGGGCTTCAATTAAACTCTCATTAATATGTTAACCCCTATTTTCACAATGTCTACATATTTTTTAATCTAAAGTTATACAGTTTTCATACAAAAATTATTTTAATAGACTTTCAGTTAAGAAAGTTAGACATCGAAAAAATTACGCTAAATATTTATGCTGCAATCACGACTTAATAAGGAATATGTTAGTTTTAAACACTCAGAAATTATATTACATTTTGTGAAAATCGGTTCACAATTGACCCTTGGGCACAAATAAGTTTTGTAATTGATCCTAACCCCCATATGTATGTAATACATCTTCCCTAAAATCAATTTAAATACATATGTATATAAATTATTATTGGTATCATAATAAAATTCATTTATTTTATTGAAACGGAAATTGCTGTACTGTACCTAATTCAGGGAGGATCGATCGGTTCATTATTGGCTGTAAATCGCGAATGCTCATGAAAATGTTTAATGCTCATGAATCTCGGAATCGTAATAAATGTCGGTCGGCTTTAATAAGTTTCATAAAAACATAAATAAAATCCTGGGAGGACAGATTCAAATTATTCCCTTGCCTATAACTCAGTAATTCATAGTCCATAAGTGCCTATCACTCCCATATAAGCCACTCTCCCGAAAATACTTTCGCAAATAAATAACATCCAGATAAACTTGAACAATAACCCGCATTTTCTCAATCTCTGGCTATTTTTTTATCGTGACGATAAACTGACAGTTCTAATACAAACAAAATGTTAATCGTTACGAAAAACCACAAATTATGCAGATATGAATCAGCTGGTCTCCATAGAAAAATAACAAAAGAAAATGTCAAAATGGTTGTGTTTTGAAAAGAGGGAAAACTATATTTCACCCTAGTCGCCTATTGAAAACTGTATTTTTATACCCTTCAGCTTCGTGAGAAGGGTATATATAAGTTTGTCATTCCGTTTGTAATTTCTACATTTTTCATTTCCGACCCTATAAAGTATATATATTCTGGATCCTTATAGATAGCGGAGTCGATTAAGCCATGTCCGTCTGTCTGTCTGTCTGTCTGTCCGTCTGTCTGTCTGTCTGTTGAAATCAGTTTTCTGAAGACCCCAGATATCTTCGGGATCCAAATCTTCAATAATTCTGTCAGACATGCTTTCGAGAATTTTGCTATTTAAAATCAGCAAAATCGGTCCACAAATGGCTGAGATATGAGGAAAAAACCAAGACAACCTCGATTTTTGACCAATTTTTGACCTATATCTGGATTACTAAGACATTAATATAGACAATATGGATATCTAATGATAGATATTTCAAAGACATTTGCAACGACGTATATAAGACCATATTAAGTTGGACCTACAATGGGTCAAAATCGGGAAAAAAAATTTTTAACCCGAATTTTTTTTTTCAAAAAAAAATTTTTAAAAACGAAAAAAAATTTTTTAAAATTTTAAAAAAAAAAAATTTAAATTTAAATTTAAAAAAAAAAAATTTATAATAATTTTTTTTCCAAAAAATGAAAAAAACAACTAAAAAAAAATTAAATTTTGTTTACCTAAAAATATTTAAAATTTTGAAGTATAATTTGGTGAAGGGTATATAAGATTCGGCACAGCCGAATATAGCACTCTTACTTGTTTTCTCTCGCTCTGCAAATCACAACCATTCAGAACTTTTTTGACAACTGTCATTTGTTTCATATCTGTAATAATCTGTGCGAAAAACGATAACTAGATATTGAGAAAATGGATGTAAGTCTTGTATAAAATTATATCAATTCATCAAATTCTATGAGGATCTATTGAAAATGTACCAGTTTTGGCGGTTAACGGCACATAGTGGCGCCATTTGAGTTTTTTCGTTGCAAAACTCATAACTCTTGAACCAAATCAGATAATCAAAAAATTTAAACGGCATATGATAGATTACACAGTACAACATTTTTCAGTTCATTGCTTTGGGACTCAATTCTGACAATTGCACGTGAAAGTAGCCCCAAGAATAAGAACTTCTGCATCATTAGTTTTGTCAAGTTGGCTGCCGTAATAATTTAATGACCATACGAATTTTTTTTCTCAAGGTGGATTTTTATCACTTTTTCTGTATTTTAGCACGGTTATATCTCGTATACCGCACGGAATATCTCTTTTGTGGCTGAAGCAAAGTTGTAGATATTGAATAGTAGAAAAAAACTACCGAACATTCCTACCCGAAAAAGGTGCACACAACACGAAAAAGGTGCACCCAGTGCCTTAAAAATCGCAAAAATGCCCATTTTTTAAATTTTTTAACCAGTTTTTCACCTTTTTTGCTCAATAACTGGATTACAAATCCAATTATAGACCGATCACCATGAAATTATGTCGTGTGATTTGTGTCTATATGAAAGTTATTTGTCATGAATTTTGTATGTATACCATCATTTTTAACAGATTTGTTCACTTTAAAGTTATTTTCGGAAGCGGGTCTTATATGGGAGCTATGACTAATTATGGACCGATCATAAAAAAATTGGTACATATAATTTGTTCGGCCCAAGGACGAAGCCTGTTGAAATTGTCTGAAATCGGTCCATTATTTCACCTAGCCCCCATACAAATGTCCTTCCGAAATTGGACTTTATCGGTCATAAATGTTTAATTTATAAACGTATCTCCACAAATTCCGCTCCAAATAAGTTTTATATATACAAAATTCATATCACCAAATTTTGTTACGATCGGTCCATAAAACCAGTTTTATGGATTGAAGTGATCCGAAAATCACTTCAACGTGCATAAATCGCTTAAAAATGTTGGTCTACACACACAATTCAACACAACACATAATATATACATAAATTGCACGACTTAATTTCATGGTGATCTGTTCATAATTGGTCATAGCTCCCATAAAAGGCCGAAAATCACTCAAAAATATAAATTATTGAAATTTTTAAAGAAAAATGTTTTTGCTCTTTTACTTACTTGTTTTAATTTAATTTTAAATTTTTTGTAAAATATTGCTCATAATCCGTAAAAGATGGTATTTCCAATGGGGTTTCACTTATTTTGAAAATATGAAATTTATAATTTTTTTTATTTTCCATCAAAGTTGAGAAATATTGAAAAAATTGATAATTGGTAAATATCGATTTACCTGGACTAACAAAGCAAACGGTACAATTTGTTTTTATTATTTTCTTAATAAATAGATCTATCGATAGAATCAAAAAGAATGACGATTCGTTATTCTGTATCTGAAAGCGGACCAAATTACATAAACATTGTCTGTTTTTTTGAACACTGAAAATAGGTTTATTCAATATTTCTGTTTGCAACATCACTTGTTCTACAGGCGCCACTGTGCGACGTCAGTATGAAAATTTAATTTTTAATTTCTATACACACAAAATATCCATAGGTAATATTTCCTAAAAATTAATTTAACTAAGCGCAAGAGTAGAATGGCATTTACAAAGTTTTTTAGTTAATATAACAACAATTTTAGATGAAATTAATTTTTAAGCGATGGTTTCTTCCGCAAATTTTCTTGGAATGACGACCCATAGAACAGAAATCCTGATGAGCCTTTGTAAATATTATCGTCCCCTTACAATTTGACCCACCCTATTCACTTAAATTTTTTTCTTAAAAGAAACAAAAACGTTATATTTAAATTAACAAACAAATGTAGCCAAACTTTGGCAGATATACTATTGAGAAAACATATCGGGCAAAAAAGTAGCTGTAATCTAGGAACTCCAAAATCTCTATTGTTATTAATGCTTAATTTCCAATTTTGTGCTCTATTGTCAATACTAGACTTTATGTAATATTTTTCTTAAGTTTCATTAAAATCTGCCCAAAAACATATAACATTTAAAAATTCCAAATATTGAAAATGTTTTCCTTTAACCTTCACGATTTAAGGCTTAACGTTTTCCGATTTTAGTAAAACTAAAATCTTGTATAGGTTTTACTTTAAATTCATAACAGTATGGAAATTGGACTCATTCCAAAAAATATGTCCAAAAAATTTCTCCATGTTTTGGTAAAAAAATTCGGAAATTTATTTAACAAAATTTTTAAAAATTTTAAAATGGAGTTTTGAAACTGTCGTTGAAAAAAATTAAATTTTTTGGTCATACCTCTTACAAAAAAAAAACTCAAATACAAGTAAATATGGATATATTTTAAGTAAAACTTGGTTTTTGTTTTAATATTTCTCAGAATATGTTAATTTTGTTCCTACATTTCTTGTTCTAGTGGACTGAGACACGTTAATGGCCTGGGAAATTTTTAATAACTTTTTTAACCAATTTTTGACTTTTATATCTCATTAGAACGACAATTACGTATTAAATTTAGATTTTTTAAATTAAATTGGAAAAATATTTATTTAATAGCTAAATTTTTACAAAATCTAAAAAAAATTTCCCATAACCCGTTATCGTTATCCTATGATCATAATATTTTACACAACGTGTTTTTACAATAGATTGAACAATTCTAGTGGGGGGAGTTGGGAAATTTGTTCCGTCCATACAATCATACAAAAATGAGGCGTTAATCTGACATTTAATTTTTTTTACAGAAGTTACAATAGAATTAACATGATTTCAAATTATTTCCACAGGTATCGATTTTAAACAAAAACTTATTAATTTGGACGGTGTACCTATAAAATTGCAAATTTGGGATACAGCTGGTCAGGAAAGATTTCGTACTTTAACTACAGCTTATTATAGAGGCGCCATGGGTATTTTACTGATGTACGATGTTACCAATTTAGAAAGCTATAATAATTTATCGTATTGGTTAAGAAATATACAAGAGGTAATGTTCCGAAATGTTCCAAATATAATAAATTTATATAAAATGTATATTATTAAATTACATATTTCCTATTTAGAATGCTTCACCGGATGTGGTTAAAGTTTTGGCTGGTAATAAATGTGAATGTTCGGCCACACAAAGAATGGTTGATAAAGAAAGAGGGGAAAAGGTAAGTTTTTTCTAAATATTATGAGTCATTTCTTTGTATTATTGTTTGTATAGAGCTTTTTCAACATGAAATTATAAAATTTTATTTTCAGATTGCCGAAAATTTTGATATGCCTTTCTTTGAGGTTTCATGTAAGAATAATATCAATATCGAAGATGCTTTTCTATCGTTGGCTCGCAAAATTCGAGAACAAAGAGAAAGAAGGGTAACTTAATAAAATTTTCATTTAAATATTATACGTATTTCACAGATATTATTTTGTATTTTAGGGAGAAAATTTTGACAATGACGATAAACCTCAAGAGAAGAAATCGCCTGGTTCAAACGGTTTGGGTACTTTTAGTCTTGCCAGTTTATCGGAAGCAAATCGCTGTTCCTGTTAAATTAATTAAGCATTAAGTAACATAAACTTTCAAATATTTTTTTAAGCAAATACTTATAATACACCTGCAAAGATTAGAGGTATACAAATTATGTCCAAAATATTATGTTAGCAAGTTTTATCATGTTACATGTATTATACGATTATAAAATAATGAATATTAGCAAAACCAAAAAAAAATATCTAAATCTTCAAACGTACAGATAATGCATTTTTTTAACATAGTTGATAAACACAACTTTTTTGTTTGTTTTTCATGTAATTTTTTAAAATTGAACATACATATAATTTTTGTGAAAATTTTGATAATTACACTTAGCGAAAAGTTTAAATAGCTTGTATATTATTATACAATAGTTAAATTTATGCCACAAAAGTTAAAGTACTTAGTATTAGAAAAATGTTTCAAAATTTATGAGATCAATAAATCATATATCAAAAAGTGTTTCAAAATTATTTTTAGTTAAACGCCCTTTGTCATATCTTAAGTTAGACACGAATTTCACAAAATAAGAGCTTATTAATTTAATTCCTAACACAATGTTTTCAAATCTTTAATATATTTAGTTCAGAATATAGTTTCATGCCAATAAAATGAGCGCCTAATACCTGTCACTTAAGTTAAACAAGGTTGGTTATGTTTTTGAATGAAATATTAACTGGTTTAGCAAAGCAAATCAATTCTGATAAAATAGCTCATTATTACTATTTTAACACCTTAGGACATTTAGTATTTAATAGCCTGCACATTACAAATTTGCTGTGCACCAATTTGAGGATCATGGACTGATGACGAATCATCCCAATTCAAAAGATTCACGGCTTCACATTTCTTAAATTTTATAATTTCATACGCGAAATTATAGCTGAAAAATAGTTTACTTCTGAAATAAATTGTACATCTTTAATTATAATTTGTGGGTTACTTCTTCTATGAAAATCGCGTTTTACGGCAAATTTTACTAGCTGTGGGAAAATGTCATTTCTAATTTGTTATAACTCTTAGAAAAAACGAAAATTCATTGGAACCTATTTCTCTCATTAACAATAATAAGAAAAAATTACAATAATTTAATTTCTATTAGATTAAAAAAAAATAATAAATTTATGGTATTAAAACAACTCAAAATATTTGATAAAAAATCGCTCAGAAAATTGCACAGCACAGCATAAAAATTTTGTAGATATACAACACATAGTTTTATAATTAAATAAAAAAAGAAATTAAAATAAGAAAACTTTTTTAAGCTAAATTTATATAATTGAGCTTGAATCCATGTACTTAGAAAAACTTAATACAATAAAAGAAATCCATAAAAATAGGATTAATTACCGGCGTATATTTATTTTTGCTAAGAAAACTTTTGTCCTAATCTAGTCAATTGGTATCCTGATTTGAATAACATTCCATTTCAGTTTCTCGCTATATTGAAAATATATATATTGCTAATAAAAACAAAACCCATCGAATTATAGAAAACAATTTTATGTTCATTTAAATGCTATTATATTATATGTACTCGTATTTACTAACTACTCGAAAAGTAAAATTTTGTTTTATTTTATAAATATATTTTTCTTCTTTTTTAACTCAGTCTATCTGCATTTAAATTTATTTTGCTAATTTTTGTTTTTGAAATTACTAATTATAGTATGTAAATATCAACTTTTCTTGACAGATTATTTTATGGTCAATTAATATTTTATCATGAGAACTTAATATCTTAATACATGCAAAATAAAAATGAAGTATTAAATTATTAAATCAGTATATAAACATAATGAATTCTATATAATCTTAAATATATAAGTGAGATTTTTATTAATTCTATGACAAATGTGTCACATAGATAATTTTCTAAAATATATATATATATATATACTATATAATTGTAAAACATTTCAATAAAATACAATAATTAAAGAAATACTATTTAATTTGTTTAAATTGCAGTGGTGTTTTTTTATACGAAAACCATGTGGCGTAGATGATTTTTCAAAAGTGTTGAAAATAATAAATTTTATTATAATTTTTTTGCAAGAATGCAATTCCGGTCCATTTTATACTTCCAATTTTCTAAAATTTACTTCCCCAAATATTTCTTAGTAATTCCCGGGAAATTTCGGAATATCATTAAAATGTACTATGATGAAGCCCTAGGACACACAATTTAATAGATGTAATTTATTTCGATCATACTGGTTGGTTTATATGGTATCACGATGCATGCAAGTTATCAAGTAGAAACTAGATTAAGATTAGATGCTAGTGAGATGATTAAAACATTGGGATAAAATATATCAGATATGGGATGAAATTGATAT